>NC_048272.1:410143-465532 GCF_009762535.1 Notolabrus celidotus | reverse complement strand
AGAGAGAGAGACAGAGAGAGAGGACAAGATAGAGAGCAGAGAGAGAGACAGAGAGAGAGAGAGAGAGAGAGAGACAGAGAGAGAGAGAGAGAGAGAGAGAGAGAGAGGCAGGTAAGTTGGAATCGTTTATTAATGCATATATATATATGTAATATATGGTTGATATGTATGTGATGAATATAATATGTAATGAATATGGTGTGTGATTAATCTATATATGGTGAGTGTAGCGTGTTGTGAATATATATAATGTACTGTATGAATTTATGTGCTTTGGCAATAATATCTTGTTGTTCATGCCAATAAAGCAAATTTGAATTGAAAAATTGAGAGAGAGAGAGAGAGAGAGAGAGAGAGAGAGAGAGAGAGAGCAACACAATGCACACACTACTCTTAATAAACAACACTAAGGACTCCTGGACTGCTTTCATGTATGACCCGTTGCATCATTCCCCTCCACTGCAGAGTCCACCCAACCAGCTGGGACTATGTTATCATAATTTGGCTTGGTAAGGCCCACACATACACAAGCACACATTCACACACAAAGAAACTCAGACAGACACACAACTGGAGCTTTAGGGGATTTGAAGTCACATGTGATCTGAGTAATGTTCTTGCTGCACCTCGCAGCAAATTTCAGTTCTCTTTTCTCTATCTGACATATAGCATGCCAGATTGTGATCCACTCTGACATGTGTGAACACAGAAATTCTGTAGTGTGGCCTTGGTGCTGAAGCAACACACACTTTTATTTTGGTCTCTATAAAAGTCCCCTGGTGGCTTTACGTGTGGAGCAGAGCGGCATGCTCCTAAATCCATACATGTTCCTAAATAGAGGCAGCAGACATGCAGACGGCGGGCCGGAACTGGACAGTAACTTATACCACTTCCTTTTGAACCTCGACCCCAGAGGGACATGATTAACATCAATTGAGTGGGTCATCCCTTACAGTCTGTGTCTTATTTTAAACTATTTCCTTTTGCATGCAGCAGGAATGACACATAAATAAGGACTTCCAAAACTTTTCACTCCAGCTCCAACATACCAACACGGCTACCTTGCATGCAACTCGTGCATCTGATGCAGCTCTAAGTGGGACCTGTTAACACAACATCTTTATGTTTGGGTATGCATGCATGCATGTGCTGCATGAGCTCCTGCTGCTCTGCTGACAGTGATGTCAACAAAATACAGAGGAGGGATTCTTTTTCTGGCATCGTCTAATTTAGAAACGTAATGATAATACTTTGGATTGCTTTGGTTGAGTAGTGTGTTGTAAAGTTGAGAAACTTATGCTGAGTCAAAAGGCAAAAAAAGTAAAGAGTGGCATCAGCATGAGCCCTAAAGGAAATCCATGACATCTATCAGGATCTATTGCTCTATAATAAAAAGAAGCTCTACACTGTGTATGATGATAACTGGGGTCCTTCTGCAGTGTATCACAGACTGTTTCCAGCTCCCTGAAGAGCACTCATTCACTTACCTCAGCAAGTTGTAGGATTTCAGGATGCACTTCTGGGTCTGCCTTTATGGGGATCCCTCCTGGGTCGGTATCATGCCAATGTTTCTTCATCCTGCTGCTTTTGCTCGTGCTGTGAACGCACCCCATACTTCCAGCAGATTCCTCTTCTTACCTCCGATCTTTAGTTTCCCCCCAACTTTTTTTGCAAACAACTCCACAAGGTCCCTCTGTTTCCTCCTCTCAGCGCTGCATGTCTTTCAAGAGCCACCTTATGCTCCTGCGACAGCTAACGTCTCCCTCTCCAACATGCTCTCGCTTCCCAAGCAACTCCTCACACCTCTGCCCCCTTCTCTTTGACAGCTTGTGCTGCCTTGTAATCCACCCCAGATGACTTTTTTTTCTCGCCCTCCTCTCTCCTTACAAGCTTTCTTACCCTGTCCAAGAAGTGTCACCAAGCACAGACCCTCCACTCTCCTAACCCCCTCTGTCCTTTGCTCCCTGGCTGTCCTCACTTGGAAAGCATGCAAACTTACACCTCTCTCTTCCCTTCCCCCTTTTTCACTTGCCAATACCTCCTTCTCCTCTCTTCTCTTTGCCTCTATAGACCCTCAAATGTCTTACACGCTGCTCTTTCCTTCTTGTCTCTCACAGACCCTCTAGTCTTTCCCCCCTCTCGCTCTCTCTCTCAAGCTCCATCAGGCTCCTCTTGCTGTCTCTCCACAGGGGAGAAGGGGGCAGCTGTTTTGGCTTGTTGATGTCAGGCCCTTCCCCTTTCCTTTGGCTTCTCCTCAGCCTCGTCTTGCTCTCTTCTTCCTCATGGGGGAGTGATTAGATAGAGGCTCTTTCACACACGTCATCCCTCTAGACTCTGTAACTTCGCACATGAGACCATACTGTAAGCTTGATCCCACGTCTTCCTTCCTTTTAGCTTATTGTGAGGAAGTGAGGACTTTTAATCATGATCTTCCTCGCCTGGAGCAATGAGACTCATTTCTTTTGTCAACATGGGTCTTTCATATCTCTGAATATTCCTTGGGTTTGAAAAAAGCGAAATCTAATAAACTCAAGGAGCCTGTTTGACAGGACACGTGACATTAATGTCCACTCTTGATTCTCTTAGCTGCTCCCTCCAGTGAAATTAAAACAAAGATATCCTCTGTGCCTAAATCTAAGATCTGCTTCTCCCCTCGATGAAACCCTTCAGACTACAGCTCTCTCTGTCTCTTTGTAACACACACACACACACACACACACACACACACGCACACACACACACACATACATACATAACTACATTCCTCAAACTGGGTTCTTCGGACAAAATGCTGCTTTAAGCTGGGAGTTTTAGGACTGTGAGGGGAAAAATCTCCAACAATAAGCTCTTTCTACAACCATGTTTTTAGCCCCCAGTTAGACCGTACAAAGCAGGCCTTGGTTTGAAAGTGAGACAAATCTGTGGCTGAAGGCTAATTTAGGGGACAAACCATCACCACACGATAGTGCCAAAGTCCCATTTGAAGCCACTTTAGTGTTGCTTCTGTGTCATAGTTCTAGAGATAACTTACCAATGCAAAAATATATCTTCAATTTGAAACTATTATAAGTTTTACCTGATTCGTTATACAGGGGAAAAGAGTGACACACAACCTAGTCATGTTGTGGTTTGAGGTGGAGTTGGTTCAGACCCTCCTGTGTGTACCAGCTGCTGATTCACATAGTAGGAAAGTTCGGGGGCTGGAGGGTAAGTTGCACAAATGTTAAACTCAAGGATGCACCGGCCTTCTTTGTCACAGACACATGAAGTGCTACTGAAAGAAAAATCAGTGTAGAAATTATACAATTAAAAAAAAGGTACTGTCCTCTCACTCCCTGAGCTGGACTCATTGGCTGAGAAAAACTGAGATTCACAATCCATAACTCCTCTGATAAGTTTGAGAGAACATGGAAACCTTTTGGAGACTACATTAGAGACAAGCCTTATTATAGAGATAAGCCTATATAATAATATATAATATAAAATAATATAATAATACTTCAAAACGCCGCAGCTTGAGTATTGACTAAAACTAGGAAGAGGGAGCACATCTCTCCAGTGTTAGCTTCTCTACACTGACTCCCAATAAAATGTAGAATAGAATTTAAAATCCTTCTTTTAACCTACAAAGCCCTTAAAAATCAGACACCCTCGTATCTTCAAGAGCTCATAGTGCCCTATTACCCCTCTAGAACTCTACGCTCCCAACATGCAGGCTTGCTAGTTGTACCTAAAATCTCTAAAAGTAGTATGGGAGGTAGAACCTTCAGTTATCAGGCCCCTCTCCTTTGGAATCATCTACCAGTCAGGGTCCGGGAGGCAGACACCCTCTCTACTTTTAAGAGTCGGCTTCAAACTTTCCTTTTTGATAAAGCTTATAGTTAGAGCTGGATCAGGCTTGGACCAGCTTTTGTCATGCTGCTATAGGCCTAGACTGCCGGGGGAACTGGCGCACTGACACACTGGGATCCTAGCTCACCCCCTTCCCCCCAACCCCCTCATCACTTACTTTAACTCTGCCTGTCCCATTAAAGTTACTAACCATAGACCTTTCTGGAGTCCCTGAGCTCCCTTGTCTCGTAGATTCCTCTGAGCTGCCGTAGACGTCCTCCTGCTGCGGACGATCTGGACTCCAGCTGATACGGACGTTCTGGACTCCAGTGGCAACAGCTTCTACTACTCGTCTCATCACTATCACTTCTCTCTCTTACTCCCCTCTATCTGTCTTTCCAGACCCAACTCGGTCGAGGCATGATGGCTGTCTAACATGAGTCTGGTCCTGCTGGAGGTTTCTGCCTGTTAAAGGAAGTTTGTCCTCTCCACTGTAACTAGCTAAATACTGTGATGTGCAATGCTCATGATGGATTAAGGTGGGGTCAGACTGAGTCTTACTCTGTCTTGAGGTTGGGTCTCTGTTCCTATGTTTGTAAAAGTGTCCTGAGATAACATTTGTTGTGATTTGGAGCTATACAAATATTGATTGATTGATTGATTGAAGTCATACCCATTATAAAACTCTTAATCTGCTGCCACTGTTAGAGCCCATCACTTAAAGTGAATTTTGATTGATTAACTTCCTTATTGTTGGGTTATCTTTCTGTTTATTTTTTATTTGTTTGTTTTTTTCGGTAAAGTTAGTAATGTTTGAATGTCCTGAATGTTTTCTAATAAGAAAATGATCAATACAAATATATTAACAAATATACAGTTGTGCTCATAAGTTTAAACACCCTGGCAGAATGTATTGTTTCTTGGGTAGTTTCTGTTGTCTTTATGATATAAAAAGAGTAAACACAGTTGTTTGATAAAAATTTTACTAAACTCAACCACTAACCATGAGGGAAAAATACAAAGTTTTTCTCTTATCATTCATATTCTCTGAAAAATGGCATAAAAAATCCCAAATTCTGCCAGGGTATGTAAACTTCTGAACACAACTGTATATATATATATATGAAATATAATAGAAATATATTTTGTGAATGTTTTTAACAAACATTTTTTATTCTACACTGCATTTAATTAAAATCACATAATTTTTTAAAAATTTAATATTTGTAGGTTTTGAAAATGTTTAATTTGGTGTTCATGTGAAATTATTTTGCTTTATGTGTTTGTTTTTTCCTTTTTTGAGTTTGATAAATATTTATCAATTTCAGGAAAAAAAAAACATTTAATAAAATACTTCAGTGTTTAAAAAAAAAAAAAAAAAAAGGGTAACTGAATTTCATGGATTTCATGGAAAAGTCCAGCCTGCAGGATCTCAAGTTAGAGCACAGAGGAAGTGTCAGAGTCGCTCAGCAGTTATATTACAATACAGTGTGGTTATATATTATTTTAAATTCTTCTTATTTTTAATTTGTATTATTATTATTTGTATTATTATTGTCTTCCCTAATATGTCTGACCATTGTTTCATTTCTGCTTCTTGTTTTTCAATCACTGTAAAGCACTTTGGGTTGCATTTGATTTGTATGAAAGCTGTTATATAAATAAAGCTTGATTGATTGATTGATTGATTGATTGATTGATTGATTGATTGATTGATTGATTGATTGATTGATTGATTGATTGATTGATTGATTGATATATCCCTGTTATTATATCAAAGTTCATCTGATGATTATTACTTATTAACTGAACTGGATGAAGCTAGTTGCTTTAGACCAGGGCTGTCAAACTCATTTCAGTTCAGGGGCCACATACAGCCCAAGTTGATCTGAAGTGGGCCGGACCAGTAAAATCATAATATAATAACCTATAGAGAAGGACAACTCTGAATTTTTCCCTTTGTTTTAGTGCAAAAAAGTACATTCTGAAAATGTTCACATTTAATGAACTATCTTTCTACAAAAACGGCTGTTGTATTTTTCGCCATGATGAGTCTCATAGTGGGGCCCGAATATGATATTCTTTGACCCCTGAAACCTGCTGCGAACACACCAAACACACAGGTTACCCATTCACCTGACACACAGAGTGTAATGTTTAAGAAAAGATAGATTATAATAATGAACAAGGTAGAGTTGACTATTTTGGACCCCCCCAGCTCCAGCATGAACAGATTGCTTGCTGGACAGTGTTGTATGCAGGGGTCCAAAAAGTCTGAATTTCTGCCGATTATGCAAACTGCAAATATTCTTTTTCCTCACTTTGAAAAAAAAAGTTTCTTGGTGCTGTTCAGGTGTCCTCTGTCAGCTGTTTGATTGTAGGACAAATTTGAAATAGTAGGTACTTTTATTGAAAAATTGCAGTTAATGTCTTCTCACTTTGCAAAGTCATCCCGCTGGCCGGATTGGAACCTCTGGCGGGCCGGATTTGGCCCGCGGGCCATATGTTTGACACCCCTGCTTTAGACTAACACTGCTGCTTAGTTTGATAAAAATGTATGCCTCAGGCTCAGTAGCAAAAATCTTATATAAACAGTAACGCCAAAAAAGCCTTCAGAGCAGATCAAGTGTTGTGTGTTTATCTGTAATTAGGGCCCGAGCACCGCTGGTGGCGAAGGCCTATTGTAACCCTAAGGGTTTCATATTATAGGAGATTGCAGTTTTGGACCCCCTGAACGTTAATGAAAGCACGAGTATTTTTGCACACTCATCGGGCCTGGTGAAAATTGCAAGTTATTATAGGTCTTGCAAAAAAAAATCTGTAGCGCCCCCTAGAGGTAAAAATAACACCCTACGCATCGAGTTTTTTGAGCTACATGCATGAAAAATCTTACACATATTTATGGCATCAGGACGCACAAAAAAGTCAGTGGCACCCATATTCAAAACTCAACAGGAAGAGCGCCACCTAGCTTTTAACATGAAAAAATGGGCCAAAATGGGTCCGTGCAAGGGTGCATACTTTTGCTAATTTCTCCTAGAGCTTTTCTCCGATTCAGTCCAAACTAGGCACATTCTATAGTAAACACATTGACGATTAATACAAAGTAAAGGCATTCCGTTTAGACGAAAGTTGTGGGCGTGGCAGACTTTGGGGAGGGGCTTAAAAAAAAAACGTCGGAAAATTGATTTTTGTGACTTTAAAATGCACGTAATCTCACCTCATCCAACACACTCGTCAGTGCTGGGAAAAATTGCGATATTTTATGGGTTTCACAAAAAAAGTTGAAAAAATTTGCTCACTAGCGCCCCCTACAGTTTTCAAAAAACCCTCCCCATAGGGGTTATTTTGAGCTACATGCTTGAAAATTTTTACACATATACATGGCATCAGGACGCACAAAAAAGCCTCTTGCACCCATATCCCAACCTCAACAGGAAGAGCGCCACCTTGCTTTGAACATGAAAAATGGCGTCAAAATAAGGGTGCATACTAACGCTATTAACTCCGAGAGCTTTTCTCCGATTCAGTCCAAACCAAGGGCAACCTATAGAAGACACCTTGACGAGGAAAAATTATCAGAACAAATTTTGATCAGACAAAAAATGTGGGCATGGCAGGTGTTTGGGCGGGGCATCAAACACACATACAGCTTTGAATGTGAAGAATGACACCCAAATAAGGGTGCATACTTTTGAGAGCTCCTCCTAGAGTTTTTCTCTGATTCAGTGCAAACAAGGCACATTCTATAGCCGACATATTGACGATTAAATTATTGTTAAAGGAATTCTGTTCAGAAAATGTCTGTTCTAAAATTGTGGGCGTGGCACTCTGTCAAGTTTGGAGCTTTTCTTGGCAATCTGCCAAAAACTTGGAACATTTGCCCCACCTGAGGTAGCATATACTCTCAGATCTTGCTTTGGCATCATGTGGTGGCAAATATCAGGCGGTGATTTACATGTGGCGGCTCGCGTAGTAGGCGGCGGCTCGCGTGCGAGGGCCCGTTCATCGCTGCTTGCGGCTTTAATTAAATATTATAACTGCAAAATAGTGTAGTATGTAGTCTAGTAAAACTTATATTTACCCAGACATAAAATAAAAAAATATGATTTCAAAGTTCTCAGGTAAAGTACTTAAAAAAGTGCTTTTTAGATTGCAGTCAACAATCACTTCTGGTTTCTGGTTAGCCCAGTGTTTAAATGTTAATTATAATTGTACAGCATTATGTGACCTTGTAATTATTCTAACAGGTAGTTGATTTTACACAATGAGGAATTGGCCAAAATATATGTGGATGTGTATGCATGTTTATATGTTTATATGTATGCATGATGTATGCATGTACAGACAGATATGTATGTGTATGTATATGCTGGACTATATATAATTTTTGATGAATCCCTCAGTGATTGTTTTGTTTTTTGCTTTTATTTATAATTTTTACATGGCTCCTATGTTGTGGAGGGATGTGTTCAATCAATCAATCAATTAATCAATCAATCAATTAATCAATTAATCAGGTTCACATAAACCTAATGCTCCCTGAGGGGTCACTTTGATATAAAAGCACACACTGGAATGACCGACAGGAAACTAACAAGTCAGTTTGTTATCAGAAAACTTTGTCATACAGAGTTGTCATTGTTAATGAAAAATATTATTACTCTATAGAAGCAGATATTTTGATTTTGGTCACTCAGTTTGAACCATCAAACTTGTCTGCGTCTGAAGAGTCTAGAGGGCACCCAATGTGTGTGTGTGTGTGTGTGTGTGTGTGTGTGTGTGTGTGTGTGTGTGTGTGTGTGTGTGTGTGTGTGGTGCAAAGCTCAGCAGGATCCTAACCAGCTGCCACAGGGAGTCTGGCCCTCAGCAGGAGGCTGAGACTGAAGAAACACTGCGCAAATTGTCTGCTTCAAAGACCACACCAGGAGATCATAAAACCGAGGGTAATTAGGTTTTTGTCCTGCAACTGTCATAGCTTCATTAAAAGGTTTGTTTCATCTGTTTGAGTTCAAATGTGAACATTTCTCTATTTGTCTAAAACAATCTTCTTTCCACATCTCCCTCCATCAAACTTCCTCTGTACATCCTGAGGTTTCTTTCCTGTTGCAGAGTGTCTGTTCATGGTGGATTCATGTTGGGTCTCTTATCATTTTGTAGAGTCTAGACCGGCTCTGTGTACGGGGCGCCGTTTGTAAAGTTGTGCACTCTGAAAATAACATTTCTCCACATTTAGCTCCAAAACATCCTAAAAATGTAGAGTGAATTTTTGAAAGTCACTTTTTTTTAAATCACATTTAGAGGAATATTTGTGATCTTCACATTTAATTTTGTTGTGAAAAATATATTGTTAAAATAATTGTTGAATCCAAATGCTAAATATAAATCCAAATGCTAAATGTAAATCTAAATGTTAAATATAAGTCTAAATGTTAAATGTAAATCTAAATGTTAAATATAAATATAAATGTTAAATGTAAATATAAATGTTAAATATATATCTGAATGTAAATCTAAATGTTAAATGTAAATATAAATGTTAAATATAAATCCAAATGTTATATACAAATATAAATGTTAAATATAAATATTAAATATAAATCTAAATGTTAAATGTAGATATAAATGTTTAATATAAATCTAAATGTTAAATATAAATGCTAAATCTATATCTAAATGTTATATATAAATCTAAATGTTAAATATAAATCCAAATGTTATATACAAATATAAATGTTAAATATAAATATTAAATATAAATCTAAATGTTAAATGTAGATATAAATGTTATATATAAATCTAAATGTTAAATATAAATGCTAAATCTATATCTAAATGTTATATATAAATCTAAATGTTAAATGTTGCTCTGCGATCCTAAATATTTATCTGATATGCAGATTCAACACTGCCGCCAAGCGGAAATACCAAAATAAAAGCTTCATAAAGAGATACAGAATTAGCAATAGCAACTTAGCTTGTCCGTACCATAGACTGGGTCAGTTCTGTCTCTGAGTGTTGTGAATTCTCTTTATATCCTCCAAAACTGCATATAAAACATTTTTACAGCGGGCAGTCCGGCTTTAACCTGTAGGAGTCATACTGACAGACTATGATTGATTGATTATGATCTGTCTCGCTTTATGAAGCTCTTATTTTGGTACTAACAGCGCCCAATATAAATTCACACGGCTGCCTAGCGGAAGTACCAAAATAAAAGCCTCATAAAGTGATACAGATATCCTAACTATAGTCTGTCAGTATGACTCCTACAGGTTAAAGCCCGCTGTAAAAATGTTTTATATGCAGTTTTGGAAGATATAAAGAGAATTCACAACACTCAGAGACAGAACTGACCCAGTCTATAGGTACGGACAAGCTAAGTTGCTATTGCTAAGTCTGTATCTCTTTATGAAGCTTTTATTTTGGTATTTCCGCTAGGCGGCAGTTTGAATCTGCATATCAGATAAATATTTAGGATCGCAGAGCAACATTTAACATTTATATTTATATTTAAAATTTATATTTATATTTAACATTTAGATTTATATTTAACATTTAGATTTATATTTAACATTTATATTTATATTTATATTTAGCATTTAGATTTATATTTAACATTTAGATTCATATTCAGCATTTAGATTTATATTTAACATTTAGATTCATATTCAGCATTTAGATTTAATATTTATATTTAACATTTATATTTAGCATTTGGATTTACATTTAATATTTAGATTCACATTTAACATTTGGATTTATATCTTACATTTAGATTTACATTTAGAATTTATATTTCAATTTACATTTAATATTTAGATTTACATTTAATATTTAGATTTACATATAACATTTAGATTTATATTTAGCATTTGGATTTAACAATTATTTTAACTTCATATATTTTTCACAACAAAATTAAATGTGAAGATCACAAATATTCCTCTAAATGTGATTAAAAAAAGTGACTTTTAAAAATTCAGTCTACATTTTTATGATGTTTTGGAGCTAAATGTGGAGAAATGTTATTTTCGGTGTCATTAATTGTGCTTTAAATAAGAGGGGATTGAATGGGTTTAAATTAAAATGTCAGTCATATGAAGTGTGCAGGGTGTTGACAAAGTGAAGCTGATTGGTGGTTCTATGCTTCTGTAAAATTTGATTCATTACAAATAGATTAAATGTTTAACACTGACAGTATTTCCCTCATGAATTGCATACTAAGTCAATGACAACATACTATGTGAATGTGCAGTAAGACCCCCAATTTATTTCATATTGGAAGACATTCATGTAATCTGGTGAGAATTGGCCCACCCAGTAGTAGACTGCAGACTTCTTCCAAATACATGTATTTCTCCTCACTGGAGAGAATGATTTGACAGCTGTAGAGTTTTTGAGACGACTGGAAACCATCTTCACAAGCCTTTAATTTGACGATTGCATCATTAAGTATAGAACAGAAAGACATCTGTACAATGGCGGAGGATGCCTGTAATGGCAGCTGATGGATTCAAGTGGGAAAAGTGAAGCAGCTGTATTTTCTGTTCAAACACTCAATACACTGCAGTGACACTGTTCTTTGTGTGCATGACTTAGTTTTAGAATTGAACCATATGTTGGTCATCTTACACATGATTGAGAAGTGTTGATAATTAATAATCAGCTTCAACATTAATAACTGTTGGTATTGGAAGACAAGATTTCTGTGATCAATTTAGGAGGAATTGAGTGAGTGTAAATGATTCACTAAATAAAATGGGTTAATAATGGATAACTGTGTATTCGATCCAGGGGTAAGTCAAGTCAATGTGTAAAAAAAGGTTAAAAAAAAATGAAGGTCACTCTTCACCTTCTGTCTCATAGACCAGTCTCACCAAACTTGAGATCCACAAATATACAAAATCATTTTTTCCCCACTTTTTCCATTTATTTATTACAATTATTCAATCTTATCCATCATTTTTCCATGTGTCAGCTACTCCTTTTTTCCATTTAAAACAAGTCCAGTATGTGACTATTCGCTCAAACCTGAATAGTCCTGAAGGTGGGGCTGGGTAAGGGATGGGGGTAGGTGGGGGTAGGGGGGGGGTGGATTTGAAAGTAAAGGACAGGTTTGTTGAAGGAAAAGAAAGGGGAGGGAGTGATATCCCCCCCCCCCCTCCCCCTCCAGGAGCCTCCCCCATGTGAGGAGTTTTTTTTTTTCATAAGCTATGTGAGATTTTTTTTTCTGCGTTGTTGCTTCTCTTCTTCTTGCAACCGTCAGGCCTTATCTCGTTATTTCCCCTCTATTCCACGTCCTCTGCGTCGTCTCCTTGGTCTCCGTCCATTAGCAAAGCGGCGTACTTACTGGCTGAGCTGAACTTCTGCAAAAACAAACCAATCAGGACTTGGATCAGTACGACAGCTTTGGATGCTTCAAAAAGCATGAAGGAAAAAGAGAGTTCAACTTTTTCAACAAGCCAGAAAAATCATAAGCAATCATCTTAGAATTTGATGAAGAGCAGTAGAGTAACTAATGAACTTCAGGCTCAAGTAGAACTACTTCAGGTTTTGGGGAGGATTGATTCAGGTGATATGTCTGACTAAACCTTGACAGTGACGGACTTACAGGGGTTGGGGTTTCTTCAAATTTCTTTGGCTCTGGGGGTGGTCTGGAGTCGCGGTCTCTTCTGATATCCTTTCTACAATTTGAAACAACACTGAGGTTGAAATTGATTTGCAAAGCTTGGTGAGGGAGACTTCATATCTTAACTGTTTATCCTTAAAAAAGACACAGCAGATAAGATTTACTTAAAAATAAAGTAGCACAAACCATGCTCAACTTCATTTTCTGAAAATTGAACATCTATAAGCTGCTTGGCACCAGGCAAACTTAATTAATTTACTTTTTTAAAAAGGCCCAAAATTCATCTTGGAAAACCTTTTGTTCCTCATGAAGAAGTCATCAGTTGTGAAACTGAGCAAAGGCCGTTCTTTACAGGTGCCGACTTAACTTGCTCCCTTTGGAGTAGCTAGCTCTGAATGGCTGACCTGTCTGCCTCCTTTCTTCGGTCTTTGTTGGGCCCCTCTCCTCGGCCCCGCCCTGCTCCAGGCCCTGCAGGCCCCCCTCTTGCCCGCGGGGGCCCCCGGTCCCGACGCACACCGTCAGCCTTGTTCTCATCTTAAAGAGGAAGCCAGACAGTAGAGTGAAGGGAGGTTTGTGGACTTTTAGACAGTGGACTAGACTCACAACACGCTGCAGCATCAAGGCCACTGGGTTGGATTCAAAGTATGTTAGTCACTGGTGGAGGGCCAAATGAGAGGTGGACCACACCTTACCTGAAAGTCCAGATTAATCATTTTCTGAAAATCTCAACCTTGCCTCAAATTGTCACCAAAGGTTTCAGATACACAGAGAGTTCTACTCTGACATAGTTAAATATATCTAAATGTTCCTCACTTTAAAGGGATACTTCAGTTTTCTTGAAGTGGGGTCGTATGAGTTACAGTACACTATTGCTCCTGTTAGCCACAATGAGTGCCGGTGAGCTCTTCCTCTTTTAATGAGAAAATTCCAGCAGGTAGGCTATTTCCTTTGCTGAAGGGGCCTCCTATTTAAGTTGAGAAAATATGGTCCAGGAACTCATCACGGTGCAAATGCATGAACCAGTAGAAAACATTGGAGCTCTTCAGTTTGCCGTCAGTCTTTGTTTTGGGACTATTTTCAGACGCACCTCGCAGACCGGTGTTCTTCCGCTGCATGAGCACGGATACACGCCGATCAGCTGTTTGGATCAACAAGCACGTAGCATTTTTAGCAAGAGGATCCCTCTATGAACCAGAGTTTACAGAGGAAGAATTCCAGATGCAGACCCAACGTACCAACGAAGAAGAAGAGAGGGGAGAAAGTTCTGTGCTAACGAGTGAGCAGGAGAGATCCCACGTTACCTGGTGGGGCCGGTGTGTAAACTGTGAGCCCATGCCGACGAACCCAGAGAGCTTCTGCTGTCAGGAGAGGGACTTAGTGACAACAATACTTCAGGACCTTTCTGAATCAGAGGATACCAGCGGCTCACATATGGCTCCAGTCTGCATCACTCATCATCCAGAGTTCCCTGCCTTACAGGAGGTTTGCTTGTTTTGAACAGCCGGGATAAAGACAGGTACGTCCCATCTTTTAAATGTGCAGAAAAGTGAGTTTAATTCACTCTAAAGACCGAGACCGCTACTTGATCCTGCTACGTGCTTGTTGATCCAAACAGCTGATCGGCGTGTATCCGTGCTCATGCAGCGGAAGAACACCGGTCTGTGAGGTGCGTCTGAAAATAGTCCCAAAACAAAGACTGATGGCAAACTGAAGAGCTCCAATGTTTTCTACTGGTTCATGCATTTGCACCGTGATGAGTTCCTGGAACATATTTTCTCAACTTTAGTGAAATTACATGAAATAGGAGGCCCCGTCTGCAGAGAATTGTAGCCTAGCTTACCTGCCGGTCCTCTGGGAATCTTCTCATTAAAAGGGAAGAGCTCACCGGCACTCATTGTGGCTAACAGGAGCAATAGTGTACTGTAACTCATATGACCCCACTTCAAAAAAAACACTGAAATATCCCTTTAATCTAAATTCTGGAGTCTAAAAACAAGTCCCTGGAATTTGTTTTTGTTGGGACACCGAGTAGTTCTCTGGAAGTGCAGACTAATGAGACATATTTTAGAGCTCCTCTAGTAAGAATACTCTCCACACAGGAAGATGAGCTCATCACCCGCTCCTATCATGTTCTGGCTCTGTTGATTTTTTTTTTTAACTTTAATGCAGCTGCAAAGAAGTGTGAAATGTAACAGCTGCTCTCACACCTCATCATTTAAGTGAGGAAGGAAGCACAGGAATTCCCCAATATGACGTGATAAAAATGTAGGATATGAACATGATTTCCTGCCTGGGTCATGAAGTTGTAATTCTAATGAACTTGAATGATATGAATTGGAAAAAAATGAACACTTTACACGTCAAACCTTTTGTTGACCAAGTAAGAGTTTGAAACTACGCCTAGCTTTACAATGTGGATGATCTTAAAGGTGACATATCATGCTTTTTTTCATCAACATATATTGGTCTAAGAGGTCCTCAAAACATGTCTTTAAACTTTATTGCTTATAAAAACACTTTGAAATCAGATTCTGGTCTGCCTGTAAACCCCTCTTTTTCAGCCCTGCTCAGAACAGGCTGTTTTCTGTGTCTGTGCCTTTAAATGAGAATGAGCTCTCTGACCACGCCCCCTCAGGAAGTGGATGTGCCCTCGGCTGTCCAGCACCTTGATCTAATGTTTACATGTTGGCTGCTCACAGACACCCTCTGAATCTGATCCAGAATCTGATCCTGACGGAGAGGCGCCTGCAGCAGGACCTTTCTGAACCATTGGTCACAGATTTTGTGTTTCTTGTTGTTTTATTTGTCAGTATGTCGACATGTGTCTTGGTACACAGCGACCAACATGTAGCTATGTGGCTATGCTAACTAGCGCTAGCACTTTTCCATGAAAACTAAAAATCATCCACTAGATCTTCAAATCTGCAGACGTGGGGAGTAAAACCGACCTCTGTGTTTATTAAGACAGCCTACAACTAGCATGCCTCCCTCCTAAGCTCCTTGTTAGCACACATGTGTGCAGGGAATGAAAAACGGAGGAGGGGTTGAGTTGTATTTTATACAGTCTATGGGCTGAACAAGCTCCGAGCTCTGACTTTCTGTTACAGACCGGATGGCGTTGTGACGTATGAAAAACACTGAAAACTGAAACGGCTGGTTTCAGCACACATTTACAGAAAGGTGGAGAAATCAGAACAGGGGCAGGATGGATTCTTTTCATTTTCAGGGGGTTTGTAGACAGGGACACATATTTCAGGTAGAGAACCATTAAAAAGTTGATTTTGCATGATATGTCACCTTTAAACAAGGAAACTTGATGTAAGTAAACTTCTGCCTTTTTCCAGCAGGAGAGTTCTGGTGTGTGCTTTTGTGGTGCTAAATAAATGTTTCCATGACAGTAATATCTGGACAACTCTCATTGGGTATCACACAGGCACCGTCCCAACACTTTTTCCTTTGAGTTCAATGATGTCACTGTTGCAGTGAAAACATCAGCACCTGTGCTGAAGCTGTACAACAAGTCTACAATTAACATCAACACTAACACTGTCAATTGAGGTCTTCAGTCCAATGTTCTTCTCCAAATGAGGTCTAGTGGAGGTTAGCACAGGTGAGTAGAGAATGGACAGTATCATTTTTGTTTACATAGTCTTCTATCTTTGATTTAGATGAGCCCTTTTAGAGTTGTGTGTAAAGCCAAACTGACCTAGTTTGAATGCAATAATATGTTACACATGGTTGGTTCATGCTTGAATTGATTTGAGTAAAATTGAAAAATTCTAATTGGTCTTACCTTTTCCAGATTCTCTTTCATCAGAACTTTAAGAGAGAAAGTAAAAAAGCCTGGGTAAGTATATCAAAGTCTTGCATGTTTTTCATTTGAATTCTTCATTTGAAAAGACATGATCATTCAATCATTACACTGATATACAAAATGTCTCACCTGAGTTTGGGAGGAGTTAAACCACTTGGGGAGACTGGGGAGACTGGAGGTCGTCCGTCACCGTCACTAGAGCCTGTGCTGGCAGCACTTCTCTTGGCCCAGACGTTTTCCTTAGGAGGAGGAGCAGGCATCACCTTCAGCGGCTCCTTAGAGGAGGGAGGTTGTGGAGAGGACCCTGGGGATGAGGGTTCACCTTCTCTACCACTAAAAACCTCATTCTCCCCAGAGTTCTCACTTTCTCGACACCTGGATCCTGAAGGGTGAAAAAAAGAGGAGACACTTGTTTCAAGGTGTTTTTACAAAACATGCTCTTTTTTCAGTTTTTGCTTTTTCAGATTTCCACCATTTTGAGTTTGTTTTTGTCAAAGATCCAAAGCTTGATCCGTGAGGCAACTGGACTGGTAAAAAGGCTTCTTCAGTTCTGACCAGACTGGTAGTGTCCGTGACGTCACCCATCTGTTCCTGAGAGTTGTTTTGAAGCCAATCGACGGCAGCAGCCATATTGGAAATGCTGAACTCAACCAGGCAGAGTGTGACGTAAAGGGGCGGAGTTTGAGCCTCCTAGCCAACAGCTATGTGTTCCTGACCGGGAGCCAAGTCAATCAAGCCGTTTTTTGAACCAGGCTGTAAACATGTTTATTAATGCTGCAAAGATTGTCTTTTTCCCATTCATGTCTACGTGGTTTCCTGTGTTTCTGCAGCCAGCCTCAAGTGGATTCTGGATGTATTGCAGTTTATAACACTTCTGCATGGACTTCATGGTTTGAGACTGGAGGTTGCCGCTTGGTCCTGAACAAACTGGGGAAGAGCTAGAAAATATAAGCCACTAACAGTCATGGGTGTGTCCAGGAGTCACAAAGGGTCCTAAGTGGGGTCGTTAGTCTAGTTTCTGTTAGTCATTCTGTACCTCCTTATACCGTGGGTGTGAAACTAGACTAACGACCCCACTTAGGACCCTTTGTGACTCCTGGACACACCACAGACTGTATAAAATATGGACGTAGTATCAATGACGTCACCCATCTGTTTCTGAGAGCTGTTTTGAAGCAAATTGACGGCGGCAGCCATATTGGAAATGCTGAACTCAACCAGGCAGAGTGTGACATAAAGGGGTGGAGTTTGAGCCTCCTAGCCAACAGCTATGTGTTCCTGACCGGGAGTCAAGTCAATCAAGCCGTTTTTTGAACCAGGCTGTAAACATGTTTATTAATGCTGCAAAGATCGTCTTTTTCCAATTCATGTCTATGTGGTTTCTTGTGTTTCTGCAGCCAGCCTCAAGTGGACTCTCAATGTATTGCAGTTTATAACACTTCTGCATGGACTTCATGGTTTGAGACCGGAGGTTGCCGCTTGGTCAGAACTGAAGAAGCCTTTCAGAGGAGAGGTGAAACGTCTTCAAGAATTTTCTACCAGTCCAGTTGCCTTTACAGATCAAGCTTTGGATTACCATGACCTGGAGGACTGATAACCTTCACAGACATCTTGTCAAAGATATTTTTTGAACATTTGTTTCAGTAGGAATAGGAGTCTAGTTTTAAAAAGGTTTGGATAATTGAAGTGTTAGTGTCCTGTGGTTGGGACAGCTTTGATATGAATGATGAAAGGTCATACGAAGAAAAAAAAACTGTTCTATGTTAAAAATAAAAAATCAACTGAACACAGAAGTCTTATCTTTCCTCTTCAACTTTCAAAAGAACAGCGAGACACTGCAAAACAAGCTGGGCAGATAAAGAATTTAAAGATATCTCACCTCTTCCAGAAGTGCTTCCTGGCTGTGAAGACTCACTTCCTGTGCGGGATCGCTCAGTATGAGTTTCCTCATTGCGCCAGCTTGGATCCCTGAAAACATCAGAGAAGGCTTAGACAGGTATGCAAACTCCAGAGGGACTTGAGCGAAGTCAGAATTCTGAGAGTGAGTGTCAGTGTTGCTGCAGGGCTACACAGAGTTAAAGGGAAACAACTACATTGTCTTTAGCAGCACACATGGTCACAGTGGTTTACTTAGGCATTTGATTTATTGCGAGCTATGAAAAATATTCTGCAGCCATCTTAAAAATTGGTGCCTAATCACTAAATATGAACTATGCTTTATAAAAGGCAAAGTAACCATGTCACAATCTGGTTAAATACTCTGTAATGAGCATTCATGTCAAACTCTGACCTGTCTCTCATCCTTCTTTCAGGTCCTCGGCCTCCTTTTTCCTCGTCTAACTGCCTCTGCAGCCTCTCCTCTTCTTTCTTCAGCCTCTCCTCCACCTCCCTCTCTCTGGCTGCTGTGTCAACTGGTTTGGCGGCACCAAAGATAGATGAGGCCCTGCTGCCACCGCCGCCACCACCACCACCTCCTCCTCCTCCGCCACCGCCACTGCCTCCGCCTCCTCCGCTGCCACCTCCACCGCCACCACCAGAGGGTGGAGTTGGAGCCGGGGATGTACCGCCTCCAGGAACTTCATCCTCCTTGGGCACGCTTCGGGGTTTGAGGACCAACTTGGGTCTCTGTTGAGGAGCTGGAAGGATATCATGAGGAGGGATATAAATATATGTATGTTTCCACAAATACAAATAAGTTCCTTCACTGATTCTGAGAGAAGTGTGAAAATTCTTTGGCTGTTATATTATTCTGTACTAAAGCTGAAGTCATGTGTGTGTGTTGAATTCTCACCTCTATCCTCACGCCTGTCGTCCCGTCTCTCGTACCGTTCTTCACGTTCGCCGTAACGATCCCGGTCCCCATAGCGATCACTGCTACCTCGACTGTCATCGTAATCACGGCGGAAGCCACTGCCAAAGGAACGACGACCTCCATCGCCACCACTGCTGCCGCCGCCGCCACCACCACGAGAGCCATAACCTAGAAGGAGCACAGGAGGAGAGCGAAGGAGAGAAAAGGGGGGGAAGAGATGAAGGTTAAAGCGTTACAAGTACTTATAATAGAATTCTGATCAGGAAGCCAACCGCATATGTGTTGCTAGCATCTGAAGAGTGTTTTCGTCAATGATGACATTATTTCGTTGACGCCCCTTTTTTTCATGACGATAATGAGGCGGTGACGAGCTAAACGTGGCTCTTTGATGACGAAAGCATGACGAGACGTGCGTGAGTTTTTGTGGACGAGAGTGGACGAAAATGTTAGTGAGTGGTAGGGGTGACCCCAAATAGTTGAATATTGGACGATTCGTTCTAACCATAGACTGTAAAAAATATGGACGTAGTATCCGTGACGTCACCCATCTGTTCCTGAGAGCTGTTTTGAAGCAAATCGACGGCGGCAGCCATATTGGTAATGCGGAACTCAACTAGGCAGAGTGTGACGTAGTGTGAGTCTCTTAGCCAATGGCTGTGTGTTCCCGACCGGGAGTCACGTCAGTCATGTCCTTATTTGGGCAAAACTCATAATCTTAATATCTTCTTAACCGTCACGTTAGAAAAAAATTCACCCCCCGTACAGTGTGTGCCATTAGAGAGATTAGCGTTGTAGGGCCAAGCTGTTTTTTGAACCAGGCTGTAAACATGTTTATTAATGCTGCAAAGATCGTCTTTTTCCCATTCATATCTATGTGGTTTCCGGTGTTTCTGCAGCCAGCCTCAAGAGGATTTTCGATGTATTGCAGTTTATAGCACTTCCGCATTGGCTTCATCGTTTGAGACCGGAGGTTGCCGCTTGGTTCTAACGAATATTTGCATATGAAACGTGGATCATTCCATTCAAACTATGGGGGTGCTCAATGTCGAATTTTACATTATTTTCCTGTTTCCCGTAAAAATAGTGTCTCATATATCCTATTTTAATATAAATATAAACTTATTTAATGTGATTCTGAGAACAGCTCTTGAAGTGTTAAATCTCCCCTGGTAATCAAAGGTGACATCACGCTTTTTTCATATTGCATTCAAATGTAACAGCTGCTCTCACACCTCATCGTTTAAGTGAGGAAGCGAGCACAGGAATTCCCCAATATGACGTGATAAAAATGTAGGATATGAACATGATTTCCTGCCCGTGTCATGAAGTTGTAATTCTAATGAACTTGAATGATATGAATTGGAAGAAAATGAACACTTTACACGTCAAACCTTTTGTTGACCAAGTAAGAGTTTGAAACTACGCCTAGCTTTACAATGTGGATGATGTTAAAGGTGACATATTATGCTCTTTTTCATCAATATATATTGGTCTAAGAGGTCCCCAAAACATGTCTATAAAGTTTATGCTCAAAAAAAAACCTTTGAAATCAGATTTTGGTCTGCCTGAAAAACCCTATTCTTCAGCCCTGCTCAGAACAGGCTGTTTTCTCTCTGACCACGCCCCTCAGGAAGTGGATGTGGACTCGGCTGATGTAGCTATGTGGCTATGCTAACTAGCGCTAGCACTTATCCATGATAAATAAAAATCATCCACTATATCTTCAAATCTGCAGACGTGGGGAGTAAAACTGACCTTTGTGTTTATTAAGACAGCCTACAACTAGCATGCCTCCCTCCTAAGCTCCTTGTTAGCACACATGTGTGCAGGGAATGAAAAACGGAGAAGTTGAGTTGTATTTTATACAGTCTATGGGCTGAACAGGGTCCGAGCTCTGACTCCGTGACAGACCGGATATTGTTGTTACGTAACAAAAACATGGAAGTCTGAAACGGCTGGTTTCACACACATTTACAGAAAGGTGGAGAAATCAGAACAGGGACAGAATGGATTCTTTTCATTCTCGGGGGGTTTGTAGACAGGGACACATATTTCAGGTAGAGAACCATTAAAAAGTCCATTTTGCATGATATGTCACCTTTAAAAAAATAAAAAACAAACTATCACATATAGAAATCACTAAAATGTGAGTAAACTAATAAGCATTTTCATCCAAAAGACCAAAACTCAGATAGCTCCCAAAAACAACACTGCATCTGAATCCCATCACAGGATCCAAGCAGGCACAAAGACGCACCTCTGTCGTAGTCTCTGCGGTCCCTGTCGTCATAGCGATCTCGGAAGCGGTCTCTCCCTCCATCATAGCGGTCATTGTCCCGTCTTGGCCCATCTCTGTATCGATCTGACTCATAACGGTCCCGGGACCCTGCAGGAATTATTAATGAAAGAGATGATGATTAAGGAATATGTTTTCTTCCAGCTGTTGGTCTGACTCAGATGAAACTGTGCACAAAAGAGATCCAATCAATCATTTTCTCCCTTTACTTTAGTGTCCAGGGGAGATTAGTACTTACTCTCTCCAAAGGCATCGTCTCTCCTGGGGGGGGGATCTTCAGCCTCTCCAGTGGGTCTGGCCCTCCAGTCTGAGTCTGTTTTGTCAGGACCCATATCACTCATCCGTCCACCACGGTCTCTGCCCATAGACCCACCGTCCCTCTCTGCCATGGGATGAAAAATAGAGATGCAAGGTTATTTTAGAGTCAAAATTTACTGAGAAGCTTTGCAAATGCAGCAGTGTTAATTTTGGCGATTTAGTCTTAGTCACATTTTAGTCTTTTCAGCCCTTTATAGTTCAGTTAATGGAAACTCAAAACATGTTAGTCTTTGATTTTGCAGAAACATCTTCTCTCTTTAAATAATTCATGTAGTGGATCAGATATCGGTATCAGGGTTATACCAAGTGTTCAAACCATCAACTATTGTGTAATATCTGAAGTTAAATAATTCAGCCTGGCCCTGCTAAAATGTCAAAAGAAAACATTCTTGATGTGACCACTGTGACTGTGTTTTGATTCTCCTGATTCACAGAAAAATGCCATGAAAGGACTGTATTGCACATTTACGACGGTCCTTGAATGCACCTCGCAGCGACAGAGGCAGTCAGTCAGTCAGTTCACGGCACTCTGAAATGCATCTGCATATTTGATGACTATGAGTTGATCCAAACTTGCTAAATGTGTCTGATGTTTCACCAAACTGGATTAAATCAAGCTGTAGACGTGGAGCTTTTTTTTATCGGTGATGCACTTTAGCTTGTCAGGTGAGGTCAGCAAAGTACCTTTATCATTAGACTGGTCTGCAATGTCCACACGGATCCTTCGGTTTCCAAGGTTCTGTTTGAAAGATCACATAAAGGGGACACATTAGTGATTCCACTATAAGAATTTTTGAGCCCTTGTGATTCAATTGATTCAGTTCCAGGCACTGAACTTAAAATGCAAAGCTATACAACCAAACTCTTGAAGTATTCTCACCTCCTCATTAAGACTGAGGGCCCTCAAGAGGGAATCCACATCATCAAATTCAGCATAACCGAAGCCCTTCAGCCTCTCCGGGTTGGTGGGCTCTCGGGGCAAACGCACAGCACTGATCTAGAGACAAAGACAAAATAACATATGAAACAGAGGATTCTCCAATCTGGGCCCAACACGGTTTGGTTTCTGGAACGATAACAGGAGAACAGGAGAACAATGATGGTTAGGCAATAGGGAAGCTCTGAAACAATAGGTTGTTTTTTTGGATGAACAAAGCGGCACAGCAGTGTTCATAACCGATTTCTGTCACAACCTGAGATGGAAAAGGGTTCAGGTCAGAACTGTGACCGGCACTACTACCTCATGTCCAACATAACTTGTTACTTGAAGATATGTGAGACTCTTCTAATCTTAAGATATATGAAGGCGCTTTAAAGGTGACATATTCTGCTCTTTTTCATCAACATATATTGGTCTAAGAGGTCCCCAAAACATGTCTTTAAAGTTTATGCTCAAAAATTCTTTGAAATCAGATTTTGGTCTGCCTGTAAACCCCTCTTTTTCAGCCCTGCTCAGAACAGGCTGTTTTCTGTGTCTGTGCCTTTAAATGAGAATGAGCTCTCTGACCACGCCCCCTCAGGAAGTGGATGTGGCCTCGGCTGTCCAGCACGTTGATCTAATGTTTACATGTTGGCTGCTCACAGACCCGCGTTACTTCAACCCTCTGAATCTGATCCAGAATCTGATCCTGACTGAGAGGCGCCTGCAGCAGGACCTTTCTGAACCATTGGTCACAGATTTAGTGTTTCTTGTTGTTTTATTTGTCAGCATGTCGACGTGTGTCTTGGTACACAGCTACCAACATGTAGCTATGTGGCTATGCTAACTAGCACTAGCACTTTTCCATGACAAATAAAAATCATCCACTAGATCTTCAAATCTGCAGACGTGGGGAGTAAAACCGACCTTTGTGTTTATTAAGACAGCCTACAACTAGCATGCCTCCCTCCTAAGCTCCTTGTTAGCACACATGTGTGCAGGGAATGAAAAACGGAGGAGGGGTTGAGTTGTATTTTATACAGTCTATGGGCTGAACAAGCTCCGAGCTCTGACTTCCTGTTACAGACCGGATGGTGTTGTGACGTATGAAAAACACTGAAAGCTGAAGCGGCTGGTTTCACACACATTTACAGAAAGGTGGAGAAATCAGAACAGGGGCAGAATGGATTTTTTTCATTCTCGGGGGGTTTGTAGACAGGGACACATATTTCAGGTAGAGAACCATTAAAAAGTCCATTTTGCATGATATGTCACCTTTAAAAGGAGGGATGTACCACAAAGGTATGCATGTGTTACTGATTAGTTAGAAGGTGTTGAATGAGTTCATTGGGAGGATTCTAAAAAGAGATTTTGGATATGCTTTGTTACAAGACTTAGTTTCCCTCAACCTTTGTGGCTTTTTAAAGAAAACTGACGTATTAACTTGAAATTCAGCGAAAACACTGACAGCAAGTAGATCCTCTGGTTTGCTCGTTTAGTAATGCTGAGGAAACTCAACTCTTTTGGTGTCAGCAAAAATATATTATGTTCCTTTCATCCTTTTAATGACTCGTTTGTTGGCCATAGACACCAAACTGGCTACGTTTGCAGCGGTGTTTTTACTATTTTTGTTCCTGTGTGTGTCCGGAGATCCTGCGTGTATTTACATACGAGATCAGCTGTTAGCAACCCATAGCATGTTGATGCTAAACGATGCTAGGCCCGATGTTCCCTGTGAGCTGAGGAGAAGGAGGCAAGGACGACGTGCTGGTACTGAGGTGCAAGCTCAAAAAGAAGACATCGACCTGTCCTTATGGGGAATGTAAGATCTATCTATGATAAGGTGGACAAGCTAACCCAGCACCAGAGTAGCATCATGCTAACAGAGCTAACACCGGACATGAACGCCACATTGGAAGGATTTCACCTGCTGTGGGCGGACAGGATACAGGAGAGCAAGACTGAGCTAACTGGGGAAGAAGGCCAGCTCAGTCCTGGACCCTGTGGAGGTGGTGGCTGACAGGAGAATTATGGACAAGCTGTCGTCTTTGATGGACATTTCTTTTCTATATACATTCTTGTTAAATTCTTGTTCTGTACACCTTCTTGTTTGCTGCTGTAACTCCATTAATTTCCCCATTGTGGGACAAATAAAGGAGTATCTTATCTTATCAGAGTTCTATTTAAAGTCTTCTAACGTATTCCTTTATATGCTGGTTTGGCTGTCTCTCTGTGAAAGACAAGAAGTGTCTGAATGACATCATCAGGCTGTGCTCCAAGGTCACTGGAGTCCAGTTTAAGGACCTCTGCTCCCTTTGGACAGTGCGGGTGGTTCCAGAAAGCGAACCGAATTTTGACCCAACCAGGACACATACTTGGCAGTGAATTCTCAATCATGCCCTCAGGTCAGCGGTATTATGTTCCAGTGTGGAAAACAAACCGCTATGCTAATTATCTTATTCCTTCTGCATAAGGAAGCTAAATGCACCAAAGGCAGAATAAATCAAGAGCTACCTAGCATCCCGCTCTGCTGTACGGTCACTGGTTGTGGTAGTTGCTGATGTCACGACGTGTTCTTTATTTCCTTACTGTATATTCTGTACTATGGACAGGTTGACTGTAAAACTGATTCTGAATCTGAATAGTATGGAGTACTACTTCAATGCCTCCCTGAATATGACAAAAGGGTTCAGAAACACGAGGACACTAGTTACACATCTACAGATAAAATCAAGAGACAGACGTAGCTCTGTAGACTCCAGCAGTGAATCGTTGTAAAGACAGGGTCAGCAAGGACCAAGGACCTCAGAAAAAAAGGCCTAAAAATACAAATGTGATTCATTATTGATGATAGTGACTAGCCTGACGAGATGGAAGGAGTTAAGTCTTTACAGCTCTTGTAAAATGAGGGAGTTGCAGAGTTTGTTGTGACTTGCAAACCACTTTACATTATCTTTAGCCTCAAAAAAATGCCTTGAGTTACATATCCCATGGTTCATGTAACTCAAGGTGTGTGAGTCAGGTGTTTGCTCCACTTACTCCCAAGCCGCGAAAGAAGTCTTTGATTGAGTCCTCAGTGACATCATAGGGCAGGTTGCCCAAGAAGGCCGTGTACGGCGGGCTCCGGGGCAGTCGGGATCGGTCAATACTGGGTTCACGGGCTGCGCGAGGCGCTGTGGGAAGGCAGGCCCGGTCAATGGGTGGTGCCCGGTAGCTATCCTCCTCTGTGTGCCATGAAGTTGAGACTGGAGGGATAAAAAGAGAAGAAAGTTAATAAAAACTGAAAACTTCCTTCAGTTACTTCACAACAACTCGTCATGTAATGCCTGAAACAAAGCTCGTACAATTTATAGTGTTCTCAACAGATAGAAAATATTTCACAACCATGAATTCTAATGGAAACTATACAGGTTTTGGCAGACAAGTGGGGTCGTATGAGTTACAGTACACTATTGCTCCTGTTAGCCACAATGAGTGCCGGTGAGCTCTTCCCCTTTAGGGAGAAAATTCCCAGAAGACCGGCAGGTAAGCTAGGCTACAATTCTCTGCAGACGGGGCCTCCTATTTCATGTAATTTCACTAAAGTTGAGAAAATATGGTCCAGGAACTCATCACGGTGCAAATGCATGAACCAGTTGAAAAAATTGGCGCTCTTCAGTTTGCTGTCAGTCTTTGTTTTGGGACTATTTTCAGACGCACCTCGCAGACCGGTGTTCTTCCGCTGCATGAGCACGGATACACACCGATCAGCTGTTTGGATCAACAAGCACATAGCATTTTTAGCAGTAAACACTTTTAGGAACAAAAACTACAAACTGCAGAAATGAGTGATTCTGACAGCGACCATGACATGCCGTTTACTGTGGACACAAGAGGATCCCTCTATGAACCAGAGTTTACAGAGGAAGAACTCCAGATGCAGACCCAACGTACCAACGAAGAAGAAGAGAGGGGAGAAAGTTCTGTGCTAACGAGTGAGCAGGAGAGATCCCACGTTACCTGGTGGTGCCGGTGTGTAAACTGTGAGCCCATGCCAACGAACCCAGAGAGCTTCTGCTGTCAGGAGAGGGACTTAGTGACAACAGTACTTCAGGACCTCTCTACCCGTGGGGACAGAGCTTTCTCAGTGGCGGCCCCAAAGCTGTGGAACAGCCTACCTTTCCAGGTTAGAGCTGCACAGTCTGTGGATCACTTTAAAACACTCCTGAAAACCCATCTTTGCTCCTTGGCATTCAGTCCCAGCTAAACAAGAATCCTTGGCTTTTCCCTTCTTTACTCTTTTATTTCCTAAATTGAGCTCTTACTATTCTTTTATTGTTTTTATTTATTGTTATATTGTGAATGATTATACTGTATTTGAATATCTGTACAGCACTTTGGTCAACTGAGGTTGTTTTAAATGTGCTCTATAAATAAAGCTTGACTTGACTTGAGAGGAGACCAGCGGCTCACATACGGCTCCAGTCTGCATCACTCATCATCCAGAGTTCCCTGCCTTACAGGAGGTTTGCTTGTTTGAACAGCCGGGATAAAGACAGGTACGTCCCATCTTTTAAATGTGCAGAAAAGTGAGTTTAATTCACTCTAAAGACCGAGACCGCTACTTGATCCTGCTACGTGCTTGTTGATCCAAACAGCTGATCGGCGTGTATCCGTGCTCATGCAGCGGAAGAACACCAATCTGCGAGGTGCGTCTGAAAATAGTCCCAAAACAAAGACTGACGGCAAACTGAAGAGCTTCAATTTGTTCTACTGGTTCATGCATTTGCACCGTGATGAGTTCATGGACCATATTTTCTCAACTTTAGTGAAATTACATGAAATAGGAGGCCCCGTCTGCAGAGAATTGTAGCCTAGCTTACCTGCCGGTCCTCTGGGAATCTTCTCATTAAAGGGGAAGAGCTCACCGTCACTCATTGTGGCTAACAGGAGCAATAGTGTTGGGTTATTGTCTCTTTGTTTTGTTTCTGTCTTGTTTTGGTGCTTTGTCTTTTTCGTCTTTTATCTTCTTCATCTTGTACTGATTGATGTGTGTTGTTTTTTATCTCTCTGGTTTCTGTTTTTTTGTTGTTGTTGTTGTTGTTGATGTCCACTTTGAAAATTACCAAAATATATATACAAAAAAGATGTGATAACAAACAATCAGATGCTTTCTTTTTTTAAACCACCTGAAAAAATTGTGCAGTGTGAAGTTACAGCTAACACATGGAGCTCATAGATCTCTAATATCATTAGTAAACCTGAAGGAGAACTTGTTTCACGCTGCATATAGCGTATAGAGGTTAAACCTGCTGTTTCTAAATCTTACACGGGGTAAAGAATGAGGCCACAAATGTTTATGGTTCGACCAGTGTGAGAGCACTTTCATTTCTCCTCACTCGCCTAAAAGACTCAGTCATCGACATGTCAGGAAAATGATAAAAAACATCAAATATAAATTTGACAAACTTTAGACACATAAGAAGCTGTCTTTCAGTGGATGCAGCCAAGACTTTTATGCATGCTGTGATCCTTTCCCACATGTCATACTGTATCACATGCTGGGGTCAGACTGTGGAGACGGTCATTAAACCCCTTCACTCTCTGTAGAAACAAACCTTAAAAATACTGGACCCAAAAAAACACTGCAATATCATCACTGTAGGATACTGGAGAGACTTCATCTTTTGAGCTTTGAGAATTTTAAATTGTTTTCAAATTTGTGTCTCTTGTGTATAAGATTTTAAATGCCTTGGCCCCGCCTCCACTGCATCAGTTTATCAACTTCCACTCAGTGGACTCCATTAAATCCACAAGGATATCTTTGTTTAGAAACTGCAATGTACCCTTTTGCTGTACCGCCTTTGGGCAGTCAGCTTTTTCTGTGAAAGCCACAACTCAGTGGAACACCTTACAGGAGGATATTACTTTAACTCTGCATGTCCCATTAAAGTTACTAACCATAGACCTTTCTGGAGTCCCTGAGCTCCCTTTTCTCGTGCTCCTGCTGTGGAGGAGGATCTGGACTCCAGCTGATACGGACGTGCTGGACTCCAGCGGCAACAGCTTCTACTACTCGTCTCATCACTATCACCTCTCTCTCTTACTCCCCTCTATCTGTCTTTCCAGACCCAACTCAGTCGAGGCATGATGGCTGTCTAATGAGTCTGGTTCTGCTGGAGGTTTCTGCCTGTTAAAGGAAGTTTTTCCTCTCCACTGTAACTAGCTAAATACTGCGATGTGCAATGCTCATGATGGATTAAGGTGGGGTCAGACTGAGTCTTACCCTGTCTTGAGGTTGGGTCTCTGTTCATAATTTGACATAGAGTGGTCTAGACCTCCTATGTTTGTAAAAGCGTCTTGAGATAATGTTTGTTGTGATTTGGCGCTATACAAATAAAGATTGATTGATTGAATCTCTCAGCAGCTTCAAAACCAAACTGAAAAGTCTGCTAAAGGACACTCAACACTGCAACCACTGATTTAATACTTTTAATTTGGTATACAGAATTGTGTGTGTGTGTGTGTGTGTGTGTGTGTGTGTGTGTGTGTGTGTGTGTGTGTGTGTGTGTGTGTGAGTGTTTTAACAATGTGATGTTTTAATTGTGACCTTCCAATGGACTGTAGATGTAAATTAGCTTTAAGCTAACTCTGGTACAATGCATCAAATGGTGACATTTATGTTAAATATTGTACATGGTCCCTTTACAAATAAATCAAATTTAAAAAAACAAAACTGTATTGATTAAAATCAACCGTATTGATTTGACTACTGTTACACAAAAATTCTGCAAAGGACTGTCTGTGAGTATATCAGGGTGTGCTCACCATCTCCATCCAGGTCATCAGTCTCATCAGCCCAGCTGGTGGACTTGGACGGGTAGCTTGGGGGGGCATTGCCGCCGCCGCCACCGCCGCCGCCACCGCCGCCGCCGCCACCTCCACCGCCGCCACCACCACCACTGTCCTCTGCCAGGAAGTCAGTGAGAGTGAGGGTCTTCCCCTTCTTATTCTTCTTCTTAGCTAGATGGGAGGTGAACAACAGAGGAGTGGACAGTTAGACACAAAAAGAGAGACACGTTGGATCATGTTCATCATGATCAAGGAAGTCTCTTGATCTATTATCCACCTTGAATGGAGTAATATCCACTAGGGATGGGAACTTACAGTAAAAAACACAAAACTTAAAAAGGGAGCATATCTCCAGTTACCATGTTGGTTATCATCAGGCTATTCTAGACTGCCTGTTATCTGTCTTTGCTGTTTTCTCCTTGTTCTTTAAGTGCATGTGGTTAAAGCATCAAACTAGTATTTCTATGGTATGCAAGTTTAACGCCGCATATCTTGCACTGCACATTAACTTCATCGTTTTTGCAAAGTACATCCAGACATTAATTTTTAGCTGACATGTTGCAGGTGGTTCTGTATTTGTTGTGCTTTCCCTTTCAGTGGAATAATCAGTTTTTTGTGATTGTTGCGGCCCCAAAAAGTTTGATTTTGCGACAGCTTTTTGAAAAAATTGCGGTGAAAGTTGCGCTTTTTCACCCCAATAACATCTCAGGGGCAAGTAAATACACTAAATTACAGTTGTTTTTAGAAAACATTCTTGATGTGGCCACTGTGACTGTATTTTCATTCTCCTGATTCCCAGAAAAATGCCATGAAAGGACTGTGTTTCACATTTACGACGGTCCCTGAATGCACCTCGAATGCATCTGCATCTTTGGTGACGAGGAGTTGATCCAAACTTACTAAATGTGTCTGATGTTTCACCAAACTGGATCAAATCAAGCTGTAGACGCCGAGCTTTTTACGGTAATGGCGGCAAAAACATCAAACATCAAATATTAAACAGACGTTGTGTCGGTTGTGTCTTTGTCACTAACGCACACCAGGGGGGTAAAAATCCTCAATGAAGATGAGACAGATGCATGGAGGTGAGGAGAGCTGGTTCATAAAGCACACCTGCTGCAGGTAGAGACCAAGCGAACACTGAGCCCCTCAGATAAGAACTCTAGTATCTACACCACGTGCACAATTATTAGGCACGTGAGTATTTTGGTGAATATGTTAAAAACTATGTTAACAGTCGTTTTCAAATTTGTCAAGAAGTCAGATGGTGAATATATTTCTTCAACTGTGTGGTTAAAACGATGCTTTTCAAATTATGTTGGCTGTATTTTTAAATAAACAACCACTTAAAATGGTGTGTGGAGTACCTCAGGGATCCATTCTGGGGCCTCTGCTATTCAACATCTACATGCTCCCCTTAGGTCAGATAAGAAACAACAAAATAAAATACCACAGCTATGCAGATGACACACACATTTACATCACCATATCACCAGGGGATTATAGTCCCATACAAACACTGAGTAAATGCATTGAACAAATCAATGACTGGACGAGACAGAACTTTCTTCAGTTAAACAAAGAAAAAACTGAAATGATTGTTTTTGGAGGAGGAAAGGTTAAAGGTTACTGCTCAGCTCCAATCTGCACAGATGAAATGTTCAAACCAAGCCAGAAACCTTGGTGTAGTCTTAGACTCAGACCTTAATTTCAGCAGCCACATGAAGACCATTACAAAGTCAGCCTACTATCACCTTCAGAATATATCAAGGATTAAAGGACTTATGTCTCAGCAGGATGCAGAAAAACTCCTCCATGCATTTATCTTTAGCAGACTAGACTACTGTAACGGGGTCTTTACAGGACTCCCTAAAAAGTCCATCAGACGCCTGCAGCTCATACAGAATGCTGCTGCTCGAGGACCAATAAAGTAGACCACATCACTCCAGTTCTTAGATCTCTACACTGGCTTCCTGTCTGTCAGAGAATTGCTTTAAAATCCTGCTGATGGTTTATAAAGACCTGAATGGTTTAGGCTGATCTGCTACTCTATAAACCACCTCAACCTCTGAGGTCATCAGGTACTGGTCTGCTTTCAGTCCCTAGAGTCAGAAGGAAACATGGTGAAGCAGCGTTTAGTCATTATGCACCACATATCTGGAACACACTCCCTGAAAGCTGCAGGTCTGCTCCAACTCTCACCTCTTTAAAATCAAAGATTAAGACTATTGCCTTCCTATCTTAGCTCATTTTAACTCACTTTAAATTAAAATTTTAATGTAATTTTCAATATATTTCTAATTTTCCTTTTCTGTTTTATCATATTTGTCATTTTAATGATGTTCTTTTATGCTTGTCTGAATGTCTCCAATGCTTTTAATGTTTTAATGTAAAGCACATTGAGTGAAGCTGCCTTTCCTTTCCTTTCCATAAAGAGTAAAAATACAGTCATTAAAGCTGCTACACACCAGCAGGTTGTATTTTCAAAGAATATTTCTGAGTGCACGCGTCCCTGCTTGTGTGACAGCTGCCACTCAGCAGACAAACACTACAACAGTTTCAGTTGTTGAGATGTTGTCAAGTTAAGTCAGATAAGGGGACAGCACTGTGCGAGTGATAACAAACAAAAAAAACACAGCAACTAATTTTCCTATTGGAGAAAGCAAAGACACAGGGAGTGGCTGGCCTGGACCAACAGTCACAGTGCAGCAGGTCAGACAGGGTTTGGTGCATTTCTTGTCTAAACCACTGGGCTGCATGTTTGCTACGTTTCTGAGGAATGCACCTTGAAGACTTTGAATCAATGGGTCATGCACCTTCCTCTTAAATGTCTGATTAAATAGCAAAACAGCAGATCAGATCGTGGATTCACCTCATAGATCAGGTCTGGTTTGTTTTGGTCTGCAGCAGAAAAAAAATAAAAAAGAAGAGAGAGAGGGGCAACAAAAGCAGGCTGGGGAGCTTTATTGTGAAAAGCCCAACTGTCAGGACATTCTTTTGCACACATCGTTACAAAAAACCTGCACACACACACACACACACTCTTCTACAGGGTCACACCATGTTCTCAGGGGATAATGCAAAGTCACTGTTTACATTTAACAGGACGTGTGAACCAGTTAGCTTCTGAAAGCTACACAAAAACCAGTATGCAGAAGAAAAAAAAAAGGCATTGGTGTCGACCTGCACCCCCCCCAATCCAGGACTTGTACTGGTCCTGGGCCAGGAAACGGGCAGGTAGCATCACCGCTGACTCCTCACACCCTGGACACAAATTCTTCAAACCTGCCATAAGAACAGTTTCTTCCCCCAGGTTGTCACTCTGATGAACACTAAGCCATAACAGTGTCATACCTATTGGATCAGTACTCTCTGTAAATATACAATGCAACAATTCTCCAAGCAGAACTCCATATTTCTATTTATTTTATTATCTAACTATAATTTTTATAATGTGAAAACCACCTCTGCTACTCACCACTGCACTTCTATCATACTATTTTAGCCTGTACATATTAGTCATGCCTATTTGTTGTTCTTTTGTATTTATAGCTGAGGTTATTGTTATATTTATATTTTTATTTGTGTGTCTTATTCTTATGCCTTGTACAAAGAGAGCACAGTTTTCCAAAGTCAAATTCCTTGTGTTCAAGCATACCTAGCCAATAAAGCTGATTCTGATTCTGGTATACAGGCTGGTCAATGTGCTCTGCAGCAATGTGACATTAAGCTACAGGCTAATGTTAACTTTCTGCAGCTGATAAAGCAACATGGCAGAACAGCTGTGAGGACAACCAGCGTCTATCTTACACTTAAGATTGTTTATTCCCAATGTAGGAAGGCCGCTTTTCTTTTTATGCCTTTGCGGGTTTAGCAAAGGACTGCTGACGGGAGTGGGGGGGGTAGGTGGGGGGGTGGAAGTCTCGCTGCTTAGCTGGCTAGCTTTTAGGGCCTAGTGCGCGTCGCAGTGCCAGGATCCAAGTGCGCCATCATCGGAGCGAGACTTGGACCGCGCGGATGGGACACCGCAAAGTTATGAAGCTGCCAGGGGGGAATGTTTTAAAAAAGGGAAGCCACCAAACAGGCCCAAGCTGCCCCGTTTCATCAAACACCCGATACCAGGGCAGCAAGCCTGCACACGTGGGGAGACTCCTCGGGCTGCCCGGACTCCTCGGCCCAACCCCTCCTCCACGAAACGCGCTTGCGCTCGATGCTACACTGAGCTCTGAGCGCCACGGCGAGCCCCGCTCCGGGTCTGCAATGTGCCAGTTCTGCACGCACTTTCAAACACATCATAGCACGTGCCGTTCAAGCTAGTTCATATGTCGTGGGTAGGTCGGATACTTCAATAAGAACACAGCAGAACCCCCCCCTCTCTCTCTAAAAAGCAATTGTTCTCCACATTTTAAGATTGATGAAGTCGTAGCTTCGTTCATTCGCCTCCCTCCAGCAGTTACGTCTTTGCCGGGGCCAAAACAACCGACAGAGCAACGTGCACACGCAGGACAACGACGCGAATCATAAGCACGAGGCTTTAACAATCATCAACAGTTATGTTTTTGGTTTTATATCGAGTTATATCTCCCTTTAATCCCCCCAAACCCACCAAGATCGTTCACCCTCATAAACCTCACCTGACGCCGCCATGTTGGAGAGCGAGTTCGTCGTAGTTCCCGGATGAAGGCGTCAGAGGTTTATTATCGGGAGCGCGCATCGCCGTTCACGAGCATGATGTCTCCTCCCATGTTTGCGCGCTCACACTCATCTGATCTGCTGAGCAGGAGCACATACAGGCATGGCCAAAAGTTTTGAGAATGACACAACTATTACATTTTCACAAAGTCTGCTGTTTCAGTTTTTATAATGGCAATTTGCATATACTCCAGAATGTTATGAGGAGTGATCAGCTCAACTGCAATTCATTGCAAAAGTCCCTCTTTGCCTTGAAAATGAACTTTATCACCAAAAACACATTTCCACTGCATTTCAGCCCTGCCACTAAAGGACCAGCTAACATCATTTCAATGACACACAGGAGTTTATTGAAGACTTTGGATGATGAGCCAGTAGCATTTATCTGTTTTAAATGCAGTGACTTCCACTACAGAGTCATGTCTGTTTATAATGCAGTGACTTCCACTACAGAGTCATGTCTGTTTTTAATGCAGTGACTTCCACTACAGAGTCATGTCTGTTTTTAATGCAGTGACTTCCACTACAGAGTCATGTCTGTTTTTTTAACGCAGTGACTTCCACTACAGAGTCATGTCTGTTTTTAATGCAGCGACTTCCACTACAGAGTCATGTCTGTTTATAATGCAGTGACTTCCACTACAGAGTCATGTCTGTTTATAATGCAGTGACTTCCACTACAGAGTCATGTCTGTTTTTAATGCAGTGACTTCCACTACAGAGTCATGTCTGTTTTTTTAACGCAGTGACTTCCACTACAGAGTCATGTCTGTTTTTAATGCAGTGACTTCCACTACAGAGTCATGTCTGTTTATAATGCAGTGACTTCCACTACAGTGTCATGTCTGTTTTTAATGCAGTGACTTCCACTACCGAGTCATGTCTGTTTATAATGCAGTGACTTCCACTACAGAGTCATCTGTTTATAATGCAGTGACTTCCACTACAGAGTCATGTCTGTTTATAATGCAGTGACTTCCACTACAGAGTCATGTCTGTGTTTAATGCGGTGACTTCCACTACCGAGTCATGTCTGTTTATAATGCAGTGACTTCCACTACAGAGTCATGTCTGTGTTTAATGCAGTGACTTCCACTACAGAGTCATGTCTGTTTATAATGCAGTGACTTCCACTACAGAGTCATGTCTGTTTATAATGCAGTGACTTCCACCACAGAGTCATGTCTGTTTTTAATGCAGTGACTTTCACCACAGAGTCATGTCTGTTTTTAATGCAGTGACTTCCACTACAGAGTCATGTCTGTTTTTAATGCAGTGACTTCCACTACAGAGTCATGTCTGTGTTTAATGCAGTGACTTCCACTACAGAGTCATGTCTGTTTTTAATGCAGTGACTTCCACTACAGAGTCATCTGTTTTTAATGCAGTGACTTCCACTACAGAGTCATGTCTGTTTATAATGCAGTGACTTCCACTACAGAGTCATCTGTTTTTAATGCAGTGACTTCCACTACAGAGTCATCTGTTTTTAATGCAGTGACTTCCACTACAGAGTCATGTCTGTTTATAATGCAGTGACTTCCACTACAGAGTCATGTCTGTGTTTAATGCAGTGACTTCCACTACAGAGTCATGTCTGTTTTTAATGCAGTGACTTCCACTACAAAGTCATGTCTGTGTTTAATGCAGTGACTTCCACTACAGAGTCATGTCTGTTTATAATGCAGTGACTTCCACTACAGAGTCATGTCTGTTTTTAATGCCGTGTCTTCCACTACAGAGTCATCTGTTTTTAATGCAGTGACTTCCACTACAGAGTCATGTCTGTTTTTAATGCAGTGACTTCCACTACAGAGTCATCTGTTTTTAATGCAGTGACTTCCACTACAGAGTCATGTCTGTTTATAATGCAGTGACTTCCACCACAGAGTCATCTGTTTTTAATGCAGTGACTTCCACTACAGAGTCATGTCTGTTTATAATGCAGTGTCTTCCATTACAGAGTCATGTCTGTTTATAATGCAGTGACTTCCACCACAGAGTCATCTGTTTTTAATGCAGTGACTTCCACTACAGAGTCATGTCTGTGTTTAATGCAGTGACTTCCACTACAGAGTCATGTCTGTGTTTAATGCAGTGACCTCCACTACAGAGTCATGTCTGTTTATAATGCAGTGTCTTCCATTACAGAGTCATGTCTGTTTATAATGCAGTGACTTCCATCACAGAGTCATGTCTGTGTTTAATGCAGTGACTTCCACAACAGAGTCATGTCTGTTTTTAATGCAGTGACTTCCACTACCGAGTCATGTCTGTTTTTAATGCAGTGACTTCCACTACAGAGTCATGTCTGTTTTAAATCCAGTGACTTCCACTACCGAGTCATGTCTGTTTATAATGCAGTGACTTCCACTACCGAGTCATGTCTGTTTTTAATGCAGTGACTTCCACCACAGAGTCATCTGTTTTTAATGCAGTGACTTCCACTACAGAGTCATGTCTGTTTTTAATGCAGTGACTTCCACTACAGAGTCATGTCTGTTTATAATGCAGTGACTTCCACCACAGAGTCATCTGTTTTTAATGCAGTGACTTCCACTACAGAGTCATGTCTGTTTTTAATGCAGTGACTTCCACTACAGAGTCATGTCTGTTTTTAATGCAGTGACTTCCACTACAGAGTCATGTCTGTTTATAATGCAGTGACTTCCACCACAGAGTCATGTCTGTTTTTAATGCAGTGATTTCCACTACAGTCATGTCTGTTTTTAATGCAGTGACTTCCACTACAGAGTCATGTCTGTTTATAATGCAGTGACTTCCGACACAGAGTCATCTGTTTTTAATGCAGTGACTTCCACTGCAGAGTCATGTCTGTTTATAATGCAGTGACTTCCACTACAGAGTCATGTCTGTGTTTAATGCAGTGACTTCCACTACAAAGTCATGTCTGTTTTTAATGCAGTGATTTCCACTACAGAGTCATGTCTGTTTTTAATGCAGTGACTTCCACTACAGAGTCATGTCTGTTTTTAATGCAGTGACTGATGCTGTTACAGTAGTCAATTCTGGAGGTGATGGAAGCATGGATCAGGGTTTCAGCTGCAGGGAAGGAGAGTAGTGGGTGGAGTGGGGCAATGGTTTTTAGGTGAGAGAAGGTGGTTTTGGTGATGTTAGTGACATGCTTTTCAAAAGCGAGGTTGTACCGAGGTTTGGAATATGGGTTGATGGAGTCAGAGTGGTGTCACACACATTAACACAGGTGTGGGTGTTGATGAGGACAAGGCTGGCGATCAATCTGTCATGATTGAGTGACTGGACACTTTAAAAGGAAGATGGTGCATGACACCATTGTTCCTCATCTGTTAGCCATGGTTACCTGCAAGGAAACACGTGCAGCCATCATTGCATTGCACAAAAAGGGCCTAACAGGGAAGTTTATAGCAGCGAGTAAGATTGCACCTCAGTCAACCGTCTATCGAATTATCAAGAACTTCAAGGAGAGAGGTTCAATTGTTGCAAAACAGGCTCCAGGGCGCCCAAGAAAGTCCAGCAAGCGCCAGGACCGTCTCCTGAAGGTGTTACAGCTGTGGGATCGGGCCACCACCAGTGCAGAGCTTGCTCAGGAATGGCAGCAGGCAGGTGTGAGTGCATCTGCACGCACAGTGAGGCGAAGACTTTTGGAGGAAGGCCTGGTGTCAAGGAGGGCAGCAAAGAAGCCACTTCTCTCCAGTAAAAACATCAGGGACAGACTGATATTCTGCAGAAGGTACAGGGACTGGACTGATGAGGACTGGGGTAAAGTCATTTTCTCTGATGAATCCCCTTTCCCATTGTTTGGGGCATCTGGAGGAAGGCTTGTTCGGAGAAGACGAGGTGAGCGCTACCATCAGTCCTGTCTCTTGCCAACAGTGAAGCATCCTGAGACCATTCATGTGTGGGGTTGCTTTTCGGTCAAGGGAGTGGGCTCTCTCACAATTTTGCCTAAAAACACAGCCATGAATAAAGAATGGTACCAGAACGTCCTCCGAGAGCAACTTCTCCCAACCATCCAAGGGCAGTTTGGTGATGAAGAATGCCTTTTCCAGCATGATGGAGCACCTTGCCATAAAGCAAAAGTCATAACAAAATGACTCGGGGAACAAAACATTAAGATTCTGGGCCCTTGGCCAGGAAACTCCCCAGATCTTAATCCCATTGAGAACTTGTGGTCAATCCTCAAGAGGCGGGTGGACAATCAAAAACCCACAAATTCTGAAAAACTCCAAGCATTGATTATGCAAGAATGGACTGCCATCAGTCAGGATTTGGTCCAGAAGTTGATTGACAGCATGCCAGGGAGAATTGCAGAGGTCTTGAAAAAGAAGGGTCAACACTGCAAATATTGACTTATTGCATGAATTCTGTGTAATTCTCAATAAAAGCTTTTGATACTTATGAAATGCTTCTAATTGTATTTCATTATACCATAGAAACATCTGACAAAAACACCTAAAAACCCTGAAGCAGCAGACTTTGTGAAAATGTAATATTTGTGTCATTCTCAAAACTTTTGGCCATGACTGTATATACCAGCCATGTCCAAAGTACGGCCCGGGGGCCAATTGTGGCCCAAGGTCCATTTATTTATGGCCCCAAGCTTCCATCTTAAAATGTGTTATTTATAGCAAAGAAATGAATCACCTTCTGAATCATCTGTACATTTGCAGTTTCTTTCAAGTGCACAAACAAAACTAAAGTCAATCCAGAAATGTCTCAAAAAGCTTCATATGGACTACTTGGAGAAAGCCAAAGCTCTGGGAATTCTTCAAGACAGCAATAAAGAAGAAACACAAGAACTCTTAAAGCTGACAGGTTTTCAAATTAATGTTTTTATCATGATGTGAAAATGTTCTTGATGAACACTAAAAGTTCAGAAGACACAAAAGAGGACACAAGACAAGATCAAAATTATGAAATTGTGCAGAAAAGGCCAAATTAGGTGCATCAAAAATGTTCAGAACTCAGGAAAATAATTATTTTGTCATCAAATGTTGTCTGCTGGTCAGAACAGTCTTAAAAACAACATGAACAAGAAGTGTGATGAAATCCAGATCGTGATCCTGCCATAGGAAAATAATGAGACAATATTTTTTCCCACATTGCCCGACCCTGATGAAAAACATTTTCCCCCAGAAGAAGATAACGTTTGCTAATCTTTACATGGTACTTCCTAGTTACTGTTTTATTGAGAAAACATTTAAAATAATTGTTATTAAATATTTCATATATAACTTTTAGGATTCCAAAGTCTCAGTAGGAGCCACTGGCCCTGAGGTATTCTGACAACATCATATGTGGCCCTCTTTGAAAAAAGTTTGGACACCCCTGATATATAACCATAGGAAAAAAAATTAAGAGAGGAGATCTCAAAAGTGTTTCATTTCTGTCTCCTAGACAACAATGAGATCTGTTTGAAAGCAAAATGAGACTATAGCTTATGTCTCCTGTTTCTCATTCTTGCCTCCAGAAAGAAAGTTGTAAAAAGTCTCAGCTTAGTCTCCCTTTCAGTTCAAAAGGAGATCTGGTCAGAATCTGAAATGATTCTCAGGTATTTCTCAAGTGTTGTGACTCCTTTTGAGCTCAGGTGGAGAAATCAGGGAGCTCTCTCAATTGTCTCAATCTAACCTCATCCATTTGTTTTTATCAGACTCAGTTTTTGTGTCTCAAGTTGAGCTCAGATGGAGCAAAGAAAGAGCCTGAGCTCATCTTTTCATCAACATTTATAGTGCCCTGTAAAATTAACACTTCAATGTAATTGTCCACAAACTTACAATTCTCATTAAAACATTTGAACCACTTCAAGATCAGATATTTAGATGTGAAATGATCTCTTCTTTGACTTCACAGTATGGTCCTTCCTTTACAAGTCTGTTTGGAACAAAACAACTTCACAAAGATTTAGTGGATTTGAGAGAAACTGCAAAAGATAGAGATTTCATATCTCCAGGTATGACAGACCATTTATTTAAAATATGGGCCGCAAAAGGGCCGACCAGATTTATCCAGATTATTACAATTAAAGGGGTGGACTCTTTTGGGCGATGGTGGCCTAGTGGTCTAAGCACCCCACATACAGAGGCTACAGTCCTCATCACAGGGGTCGTCGGTTTGATTCCCAGCTGGTCGACCATTTCCTGCATGTCTTCCCCCGCTCACTACTCCCCACATTTCCTGTCTCTCTTCAGCTGTCCTGTCAAATAAAGGCAAAAAGGCCAAAAATATATTTTAAGAAAATAGAAGAAAATTAGCCCACCAGGGTCCGGGAGGCGGACACCCTCTCTACTTTTAGGAGTAGGCTTCAAACTTTCCTTTTTGATAAAGCTTATAGTTAGAGCTGGATCAGGCTTGGACCAGCTTTTGTCATGCTGCTATAGGCCTAGACTGCCGGGGGAACTGGCCCACTAACACACTGGGATCCTAGCTCACCCCCTTCCCCCCAACCCCCTCATCACTTACTTTAACTCTGCCTGTCCCATTAAAGTTACTAACCATAGACCTTTCTGGAGTCCCTGAGCTCCCTTGTCTCGTAGATTCCTCTGAGCTGCCGTAGACGTCCTCCTGCTGCGGACGTACTGGACTCCAGCGGCAACAGCTTCCACGACTCGTCTCATCACTATCACTTCTCTCTTACTCCCCTCTATCTGTCTTTCCAGACCCAACTCAGTCGAGGCATGATGGCTGTCTAACATGAGTCTGGTCCTGCTGGAGGTTTCTGCCTGTTAAAGGAAGTTTTTCCTCTCCACTGTAACTGGCTAAATACTGCGATGTGCAATGCTCATGATGGATTAAGGTGGGGTCAGACTGAGTCTTACCCTGTCTTGAAGTTGGGTCTCTGTTCATAATTTGACATAGAGTGGTCTAGACCTCCTCTGTTTGTAAAAGCGTCCTGAGATAACGTTTGTTGTGATTTGGCGCTATACAAATAAAAATTGATTGATTGATTGATTGATGTTTGACACCCCTGACTTAGGTCATCAAACCAGCTGCTCCTGGCAGTACCTCGGTCCAGACTCTCTACTCGTGGGGACAGAGCCTTCTCAGTGGCGTCCCCAAAGCTGTGGAACAGAACTACCTTTCCAGGTTAGAGCTGCATAGTCTGTGGATCACTTTAAAACACTGCTAAAAACCCATCTTTGCTCCTTGGTGTTCAGTCCCAGCTAAACAAGAATCCTTGGCTTTTCACTTCTTTACTCTTTTATTTCCTAAATTGAGCTCTTTATATTCTTTTATTGTTCTATTTGTGTGTGATTATATTGTATTTTAATAACTGTACAGCACTTTGGTCAACTGAGCTTGTTTTAAATAATAATAATAATAATTTTATTTGTAGAGCACTTTTCAAAACCAGGTTACAAAGTGTTTTACATGGGCAGCAAAATAAAACAGGCAGATCATAAAAACAAGTCAAGGTAAAGAAATAAAACAGATTTTAAAAGACATAAAATTCTCCTAAAAGAACTCTAAAGGAATACAATTCTTGTGCTTTATAAATAAAGCTTGACTTGACTTGACTAGATTTACCTTGTGTCTATCTTCTGCATTAGTTACAAGTTATCCTACATCTTCCTCGTGTTCTCTGTGCATTGCTTTCTTCCAGTGATTCTTGTGTTCCCTGTGTTTTCTTTTTGACTTTTTGGATTTAGTTTCCTGGACATTTAGTAAGTTCTGTTTTTACCTTTTGCTCTTTTGTTATTAAATCTTTAGTTTTCTGCATATGGCTCCTCCTCCTCCATTTTTTCCCATGTGTGTATTAAAATCATACAATTCCTTTAAAATGTGTTTATCAATCTGTGACAACTTAGCATGAACACTTTAATTTAACATTCACAAATGCACAGGAGACATAACAGTTATAGTGGTTGCATGTAAGTTTATTTTGCTGTCAAGCCAGCATCAGTTTTATTTGATTGAGTGGACCAGCATGGACTTTTTTTTAGAGTGAATTCTTGTAGTTCCTTCTTTCAGTATTTGGGATGGTACCAAATTCTTTGTTCCAAATTAGATTGTTCCGGCAAGCTCATCCAGTGCATCCTCGAACCTGTGCAAAACACAGACATTCAAGTTGTTGACTTTTAAAGCATTCATCTTGAAACTGAGTGGAAATATTGGCTTATCTAATGACATAGTTATAATTGACCATGCAAAACATGATAACAAGTTATTATAGTATTCACCTCCACCACCACCACCATCTGATTTTTTTCCGTCCACCTCTTTATAACTCTTACTTGAAGTCTCCACCATCCAGCAGACTCTTGTACATGGAAATCTCAGCCTCTAGTTTCATCTTCATGTTGAGCAGCGCCTCGTAATCCTGCGTCTGTTGCTGGATGTTTGCACGCAAGTTGGTCAGCTCTTCTTCAAGTCGCATAATAATGGCGTTGTACTTTTCCATTTCCATGTTGTTTCTTAGCTCTGTGTTGTTTAATGTGTCTTCTAAAGAGGCTTTCTGTTAAGAGAGGGAATGAAAAGAATTACATTTATGGAGAGCAAGACTAATTCCCCAGGGGGGAAATTCAGTTGTTACAGCAACCCAGACATAAGTACAATCAAGAAAGAAGTTTCAATAAGTAAAAATAAGTAAAAATAAAAATAAAAATAAAATAAAATAAAATGAAATGAAATGAAATGAAATGAAATATGTAAAAATAAAATAAAATAAGTAAAAATGAAAATAAAAATAAAATAAAACAAAATAAAATGAAATGAAATGAAATATGTAAAAATAAAATAAAATAAGTAAAAATGAAATGAAATAAAAATAAAATAAAAATGAAATTAAATAAAATAATATGAAATAAAATAAGTAAAAAAAAAATGAAAAAAAAAAAATAAATAAAAATAAAAATAAATAAAATAAGTCAAAATCAAATCAAATCAAATCAAATAAAAATAAGATAAAATAAAATGAAATAAAATAAGTAAAAATAAAATGAAATAAAATAAATGAAATAAAATAAATAAAAATAAATGAAATACAATGAAATTAAATAAGTAAAAATAAAATGAAATAGAAATAAAATAAAAAAAGTGAAAATAAAATGAAATAAAAAAAATAAAAAATAAAAAAAAATAAGTCAAAATCAAATCAAATCAAATCAAATAAAAATAAGATAAAATAAAATGAAATAAAATAAGTAAAAATAAAATGAAATAAAATAAATAAAATAAAAATAAATGAAATACAATGAAATAAAATAAGTAAAAATAAAATGAAATAGAAATAAAATAAAAAAAGTAAAAATAAAATGAAATAAAAAAAATAAAAAATAAAAAAAAATAAGTCAAAATCAAATCAAATCAAATGAAATAAAGATAAGATAAAATAAAATGAAATAAAATAAGTAAAAATAAAATGAAATAAAATCAAATAAAAATAAGATAAAATTAAATTAAATTAAATAAGTAAAAATAAAATGAAATAAAATAAAATAAAAATAAATGAAATACAATGAAATAAAATAAGTAAAAATAAAATGAAATAGAAATAAAATAAAAAAAGTAAAAATAAAATGAAATAAAAAAAAAAAAATAAAAAAAAAAAAGTCAAAATCAAATCAAATCAAATGAAATAAAGATAAGATAAAATAAAATGAAATAAAATAAGTAAAAATAAAATGAAATAAAATAAATAAAATGAAATAAAATAAATAAAATAAAATAAAAATAAATGAAATAAAATGAAATAAAATAAGTAAAAATAAAATGAAATAGAAATAAAACAAAAATAAAATAAAATGAAATGAAATAAATAAAATAAAAATAAGATAAAATAAAATGAAATAAAATGAAATAAAATAAAAATAAAATAAAATGAAATAAAATAAAATAAAATAAAATAAGTAAAATAAAAATAGATAAATAAAGCTAGAATACAATTTAGATATACAATGTTACAGTGGAATATAAATTACTTATTAATAGTAATTACAGGCAGTAATAAAAAAATTCAGTAGTGACAGGTTGACATGGTGTGATTATGGTTGGTAATGACAAATTAAGCAATAAATAAAAAATAATATTGGTATGTAATATGACCATGAGTGAACAATGAACATGGGAAAGTTGTTAAAAAAACATCCTTTTCTGGTTTATATAAAGGCATGGCTTAAAGTTTTAATGGTAGTTACTTAGTGTTTAGGATATTCTAAAATCTAGAATTGAGTATCATATAGTGTGGTTTAATCATAACATGTTTCTTACAACTCAGCAAATTTGAGTGAAATGCAAACTTACCAAGCTCTGTTGGGACGCAAGTTCAATTTCCAGGGTCTGTATCTGCCTGGTTAGGTCGCTCCTCTCCATCTGGGCTCCCTGTAGGGCTTCTGTGTTCTGTGATACCTGCACCTGCACCTCTGAGATCTAACAGGAAGACAACATAAAGGTGTGAGCCAAGAAAAATAAAAAGTTGGTGCAAAAAAAAGTTTTCACACTGCATTACCTGATTTTCATGCCACCGTTTGAGATCCTCTGCATTCTTCACTGCTATCTTTTCATAGTTGCTCCTCACGTCCTCCATGACCTGAGACAGGTCCTGACCTTTAGGAGCGTCAACGTCCACCTGCACGCCTGATGAAGAGATCTGATTCCTCATCTCCATCACCTCCTGCAGAGCAGAAACAAGAACCAAAGTGAACAAAAACACAAAAGAAGAAGAAAGGTACTTTATTAATCCCCAGGGGGGATATTCAATTTTTCTATTCATGCTTTTTTTTGGGCATGCAGTTGGGGGTTCGGTGCCTTGCTCAAGAGCACCTCGGCAGTGCCCAGGCAAGTGAACCAGCACCTCTCCAGCCACCAGTCCAGAGCTACTGCCGCCCCCAAAAGACATGCAATCCTGAAAACCACTTCCCCAAATCAGTCAGATGTGGTGTTAAGAGGGATGACTCACGTTCTCGTGGTTCTTCTTGAGGAAGGAGAGCTCCTCCTTCACAGCCTCGATCTCACTCTCGATGTTCATCCTGGTCATGTTGGTGTCGTCAATGAGTTTCTTAAGCCCGGCGATGTCGGCCTCCACAGACTGGCGGATTGCCAGCTCATTGTCAAACCTGTGGGAGTGCACAGACACAGAATCTGTTACAGACACAACCAGCTGTTATTCACACTCATCTGTTTAGTATGAAGTAATGGATTTGTGAAGGTTTTACTTGGGCTGCATAGATGGAAAAAAGAAAAACTAGAGGAACTGCAGTTCTCATTACTTCATTACTTGAATTCAAGTGTTTATATAAGACAGATTTGATATCAGACCTGTTTTCATGGCGTTCACATGAACACTGTATTTATACAGGTCGCCCTACTGAATGCAGAATCTCACAAGGCAGACAATGTGTGTATTGTTCTAGGTCAAGTCTCCTTCACTATCAGGGGAGTCTGGTATTTCAACAAGGTCCTTGTTATCATTACTTCCAGACAAACAGAGTCTGAGCACATGAGAATGTCCAGTGTGAAGGGCAGTTATGAAATAGCACAAATCAATTTCAACCACTGATGAATCATTGCATGACCAAAATGATATATATATATATATATACAAAGAATTCTGGATAGAACCTGCATTTCTGTTCTTTGTGTAGATATTGTAAGTACCAATCCAGATGCAGGCTACTGTACAGTGTCTGCTTAGGCGCCTATTTGCAGTTTAATTTTGAGCTCTTTGCAGTTTTACAGGACGTGGAGAGTGATCCAAGATGTGCTTTATTCACATAAGCAACATGTATTCCCTTTGGTATACATTTAAATCAACATACTTCACTTTGAAGTCGTCAGCAGCAAGGCGGGCGTTGTCAATCTGGAGCACAAAACGAGCGTTCTCTGCGATCTTATCGAAGATCTGGAAAGTGAAAAGAGGTTTACCTTCATCAGTTCACATTTTTTTTTGCTATTTTTCCCTGTTAAAATGCACAAAAAAAACATGCAACCACAAGCAATTCATTCAACACATAACTTTGTGTTCTGCTTCAGTCATTTTCTTCTTGGAGACATCAAGACATAGAAATCAACATGTGATTTGAATCAACGCTTCCTGTTATGCAACAACAGAACCCCCAGAGTCAAATTACACACTAGAGCTGGAACATATTTGAATCCACAGTCAGAGAAAAGATGAACCACAAAGTGAAGAACAGGAAGAGGGAATGTCCCTGTGCCAGAACAGAATCTGGTTTGTTTTAGCAGTTTTGGAAAGATGGGTTTCCTGTCTGAGTAAGTCATACAGAGAGAGTTTTAGCTCTTCAAGGTTAGACCCAGTACTACCTTTTATTTCTCTGTATACATGTCTATGTGTGCAAAGATTGCAAGATTCTTTGTGCTTGTGAGCTTCTTCCAAATTTGAACATCCTGCCTCAGTTTACAAAAAGTAAAATCCTCATCCCTTTATGTGTTGAGAAAAACCAAAGGGTCACCATAAATGTGTCATTATGTGACACAGAAGATCTGGGGTCTGCACAAAAATGTGACATTTGACTCTGCAGACTGAAGCTGATTGTTACACAACCCATGTACTCACACGCATGCACTGTATGTGCACACACACACACACACATGCTCCGAGACCCTTTGTGCCTTTGTGTGTGTGTGTGTGTGTGTGTGTGTGTGTGTGTCACCCATCTGTTTCACATTGAGATCGGCCCACATTGAAGAATGCCAGTGAACCAGCAAATCTTAAAGGGGGGGGCCTTTTGGGTATGTCTTTGTCTGTCTGTCTGTCTGTCTGTCTGTCCTCGTTCTGTCTGTCTAGCATGATGATGCCCACATGCTGGTGATTCATCAGAGGAAGTTCATACCCACTAGTGGCACTAACTAAAGTTTGATGGGGGGAGGGTTGGAGCTTGACAACCACACCCTTTAGTCTGTTCCAGGAAATATGATAACCAACAAAGGAAATACAGAGTGTCTGCTTAAATATGCAAAATCTTAATTTTTACTATGAGATATATTAGATGTGAAAAAACTCATACAGTTTTTATTTGCAGAAAGAGATCTGCATGTGAAACAGGATACATGCACATTATAGCGCTTATTGACGGTCATGCCAGAGGCCCCTAAATATCATTTTTAATCATATAGACTCACTTCTCTTATGTTCTGTGCACCTAGCTGCATCTCAAACAACATCCATATGTCTTTTCAACGGATTGTTATTTATTATTATATGCTTACCTGTCTGCGCAGGTCATCAATGATTGGCTCGTACTTGCTGTAGTCCCTCATGTCTGGCCCTCCCTTCTCCAGAGCCTGCCTGATCTTCGTCTCCAGCTCCTGGTTGGCTTTCTCCAGGTTCCTCACCGTGTCCAGGTAGTTGGCCAGGCGGTCGTTCAGGTTCTGCATGGCTCCCTTCTCGTTGCCCAGGATCCCAGCACCACTGGCACCACCGCCAGCCGCCACAGATGCACCGGCACCACCAAAACCTGAGCCCATACCTCCACCCATTCCACTGCTCAGCCGGGAGGCCGAGGAGGCAGAGATGAAGGGGGCACCAGAGCGCATGGAAGATGTAGATGGAGAGGAAATGCGGGACCCATACCCACCAGAACCAGCATGGACACTGAAAGAACTGTAGTTGGGAGTGGAGCGGGAGAAGGACATCTGGTTTCTTCTTACACTCATTTTGGAGAAGTTAAGTCACGGAGGAGACTGAAGTTGCAAAAAAAAAGTGAGATGTGGAGACTAACAGCTTGCCGGCAAAGAAAGTGACGCTGGCAGCGGGAAGTGGGGGAACTTTATACTCTTGCTTCTCTCCCTCAACCCCAGCTGCTCTCAGACCCTGCCCACTTTCACATCGCCCCGGTCCCCCCCTTCCTGCTCTCTTGTGCTCACATTCACCCACATGTTCCCTTTTTCTAACCGACGGGGAGTTTTCTGTCTCCAAGGAAACCTGAAGGCATTTTTCTGTTATGAAAACACATAGAAAACCTTCTCATTCAATCAACTTTAGCATCAATGTTTAGCTGAGATATGGTGAATACATTAACTGAAAAAGCCACTGTAGACATATGTTGTAGGTCAAATAAAGGCTCTTATAAGGACAGCTGGTAAAAGAGTTAAGAGTTAAAAAGGTTGAATATTCTTTTCAAACTGAGCTTGATTTTGCAGGCATGTTAGTAAATTCCTTTGGTTTGCCCATAAAAGGTTTAAAGTCTGCCATTTGCTGCATAGTTTCTAAGTTTGTGGTAAGCCACGCTCAAAATAAACAGAATTTTCCTATCTGGACAAACCAGGAAGTGAGATACAACAGCTACAAAACAGATCCGTTGAGTCAAAGCTAAAACAATGATTGACTAATATAGATAGCTGAATAATGATTGATAAATGACATGAACTTATTCTATCAAGTAGTTGCAATCAGATAGCTTTAAATGAAAAAAGGGAAGCTTAAAATTGTTACACACTGAACTGATTTACTGATAAAACAGCTGCACATACAATCACACTTCAACACAGACCAAAGGATGAATAATAGTATCAACAGAGATGCTGGCCATATTGTAATAAGAAACCAGAACACCCAAGCTTCAAACATACCTGAGATGAGATTAGAAGACTAAAGGACAAGAGTAAGCCAATAGCACTTTGTTGAAAATACAATCAAAAAGAAAGAAAAGCTGACCTCATTCACTGTCATACAGGCGATTATCTATGCCGATCAGTTCTGTTAAACAATCATCTTTGAAATCGGATCAGGTGTTGCACCGGTCATGGGATCTACCTTTGATTGCTCTTTGTTTTCTATTGATTCCAAGATTTCTGTTACCTTTACTCACCTCTCGTCATGTGTTTTCTCCTGCATCAAATAGACTTAACAGCACAGAGCCTATCACTATGGAAACTTCTAAACTCAGTATAAAGCAAAGAAACTGCTCTTTTCCCCCCAAAAAACAAGCTGCAGCACACACAGTTCAGGCATGACCTCAGGCAGGTTTACCTACAGTGGATTTAACTGAGGCTGTTTTCAAAGAGGGTTTTCAGTCTGGCCCCCAGAGAGCTGGATAACAAAACCAAATTAAAGCCGCAAGCAGCGATGAACGGGCCCTCGCACACCCTCCTCCACCGCCACATGTAAACCGTCGCCTGATATTTGCCATCACATGATGCAAAAGCAAGATCTGAGAGTATATACGGCGTCAGGTGGTGCAAATGTTCCAAGTTTTTGGCAGATTGCCAAGAAAACCTCAAAACTTGACAGTGTGCCACGCCCACAATTTTAGTCTGAACAGAATTCCTTTAACAATAATTTAATCGTCAATATGTCTGCTATAGAATGTGCCTTGTTTGAACTGAATCGGAGAAAAACTCTAGGAGGAGCTCTCAAAAGCATGCACCCTTATTTGGGCGTCATTCTTCACATTCAAAGCTGTATGTGCGTTTGATGCCCCGCCTCAACGCCTGCCACGCCCACATTTTTTGTCTGATCGAAATTTGTTCTGATAATTTTTTCTTGTTAAGGTGTCTACTATAGGTTGAACTTGGTTTGGAGTGAATTGAAAGTATGCACCCTTATTTTGGCCCCGTTTTTCATGTTCAAAGCTAGGTGGCGCTCTTCCTGTTGAGTTTGGGATATGGGTGCAAGAGGCTTTTTTGTGCGTCCTGATGCCATGAATATGGGTAAAAGATTTTCAAGCATGTAGCTCAAAATAACCCCTATGGGGAGGGGTTTTTGAAAACTGTAGGGGGCGCTAGTGAGCACATTTTTTTGACTTTTTTTGCGAAACCCATAAAATGTTGCAATTTTCCCCAGGCCTGATGAGTGTGTTGGATGAGGTGAGATTACGTTCATTTTAAAGTCACAAAAATCAATTTTCCGACGTTTTTTTTTATGCCCCGCCCCAAAGTCTGCCACGCCCACAATTTTCATCTGAACAGAATGCCTTTACTTTGTATTAATCATTGGGTTTACTATAGAATGTGCCTCGTTTGGACTGAATCGGAGAAAAGCTCTAGGAGAAATTAGCAAAAGTATTCACCCTTGCACGGACCCATATTGGCCGCATTTTTCATGTTCAAAGCTAGGTGGCGCTCTTCCTGTTCAGTTTCAAATATGGGTGCAAGAGGCTTTTTTGTGCATCCTGATGCCATGAATTTGCGTAGTACTTTTCATGCATGTAGCTCAAAAAAACTCTATTCGTAGCATGTTATTTTTACCTCTAGGGGGCGCTACTGAATTTTTTTTTTTTTTGCGAGACCTATAATAACTTGCAATTTTCACCAGACCCGATGAGTGTGCAAAAATATCCGCGCTTTCATTCACGTTCAGGGGTCCAAAAATGCGTTTTAAGTGGCGGAAGAAAGAACAATCCTTAGGGTTACAATAGGGCCTTCACCACCAGCGCTGCTCGGGCCCTAATGAACCACCCAACTGGCAAAGGCTCAAACACCCTCCTGAGCTTCACACAACCTGGGGTCTTTTCTTTTCTGATATTACCTCACCTTCCTGGAAGATAAAATTACACTAATTCTACCACTTCACACCAGAAACTCATTGTACACTCATTCACAAACCTTTTTGAAAGTACTCGGTTTAAAGAAAAGAAAGCACATAGAGTGGAAAAAAAAGCAAAGAAAATGTGAAGGGAACACTGGTTGACCTGGGATAAGGACAGTCACATCTGAAGAGGAAGGATAAATTCAATCAGCATGACTCATACCTCATGACAGCCTCTCTACTGTGTTGTTTGTCTGAATGTTTGTTGGCAACATTTTGCCTCACTTGCCTGGACCAAAAAAACAAGAGAGACTAGAAACTGAAAAATAAATTCAAGAAACTGCTTTGATCCCTTCATTCAAATTAGAAGATTCAAGATTTGATGCCTGGCTACACCACAAACAGTTTTTTTTTTTTACTGAATGACAACTCTCCACATTTTACTTTCCATCTTGCTTTTATCTCAGTCTGAATCCAACACCTCTTTCACCAGTTAAGACAGAGAAAAAGAAGAGAACAAGAGAGGGAAGCTGGAGTCTTTGAGTCATTCTGCTACAGCAGGAATCTGGAAACAACTAGAGGAGTTTATGTGCCTCACAAATCTTGGACAACTGTCAGCATATTACGACCCGCAGCCAAGCGTTGCCTTGAATGAACCCCACTCCCCTCCTCCTTTCTCTTTGGGATCCTTTCACTGAGCACCACTGCAGAATCGGCACTCTCACAGGCTTTTAAATGAAGTCCAAAGTGTGTATTTGCATATGCATGATGTGCATTGTGGGATCTCTGTTAATGCAAGACAGAATACAACAAGCATTTGAGTGTAATACACTGTAACACATTGCTTCCGGATCCTCCCTTCCTCTTTTGATCACTCCCTCACTGACTCACCCGTGATACCCAAAAGGCACTACGTCAATTCTGTTTCGCCTTTTTATCTTTTGACCATGTTCTAGTTTTATGACTACAACCCTAGCACATCAAAAGTGTAGGATTCACATGTCAGAGGTTAGTGAAATGTGTCGGCTGAGAGACATTTTCTCTGTGGGATGTCAGGTCCATTTCTAGCATGAAGACATTTCACAGGAAGACATAAAAGAAGCAGTGAAGAGCTGTCAGAGGAGAGTCACCTATACTCTCATTTCTCATGTGGAAACAAATGATTCATTTTCTACAGGAAGTGAATAGTTTCCTTAGAAAAAAAAACAACCTCTACCAACAAAGTAAATGCCTCTTTTCTTTTGAAGTAGCATATTCTCTTACCTCTTTGTAAGAATATGTTGGGCATTTGAGAACAGAAGCTAAACAACTCATGTCAAATCATGAAAATAAAGGGAACACTTAATCAACCCATCCTAGATCAGGATTAATGAAATATTCCAGTTGAAAATCTTTATTCATCACAAAGTGGAATGTGTTGAGAACCAAATAACATAAAAATGATCAATGGAAATCAAAATCCTTAACCCATGGAGGTCTGGATTCAGAATCCTACTCAAAATCAAAGTGGAAAATCAGATCACAGGCTGATCCAACTTCTGTGGAAATTCCTCAAGACAATTCAAAATGAGGCTCAGTAGTGTGTGTGGCCTCCACGTGCTTATATACACTCCCTACAATGTCTGGGCATGCTCCTGATGAGACGAAGGATGTTCTCCTGAGGGATCTCCTCCCAGACCTGGATCAGGGCATCAATCACCTCCTGGACAGTCTGTGGTGCGACATAGCGTTGGTGGATGGAACGAGACATGATGCCCAAGAGGTGCTCTATTGGATCAGGTCTGGGGAACAGGCAGGCCAGTCCATAAGAAGAAGAAGAAGAAAGGTACTTTCCCCCAGGGGGAAATTCAATTTTTTCACTCGTGCTATATTGGACATGCTACACATACAGTTTTTTTTTTGGTATATACATACAATGCACACACATGCAGTGAACATGCTTAGGGAGAGATGTCAGAGTGAGGATACTGCCTTCAACCAGCGCACCCCGAGCAGTTGGGGGTTCGGTGCCTTGCTCAAGGGCACCTCGGCAGTGCCCAGGCAGGTGAACCAGCACCTCTCCAGCCACCAGTCCACTTGCCAAACTTCGTCCATACTGGGACTCGAACCGGCAACCCTTCGGTTCCCAAGCCAAGTCCCTATGGACTGAGCTACTGCCGCCCCCAAAAACATCAATGCCTTCATCATGGAGGAACTGCTGACACACTCCAGCCACATGAGGTTGGGCATTGTCATGCATCAGAAGGAACCCAGGACCAACTGCACCAGCATGCGGTCTTACAATGGGTCTGAGGATCTCATCCCGGTACTTAATGGCAGTCAGGGTACCTCTGGCTAGCACATGGAGGTCTGTGCGGCCCCAAACCATCACTGACCCACCGCCAAACCGGTCATGCTGGAGGATGTTGTAGGCAGTAGAACGTTCTCCACGACGTCTCCAGACTCTGTCACGTCTGTCACATGTGCTCAGTGTGAACCTGCTCTCATCTGTGAAGAGCACAGGGTGCCAATGGCGAACCTGCCAATCCTGGTGTTCTCTGGCAAATGCCAATCGGCATGCACGGTGTTGGGATGTGAGTACAGGACCCACTTGTGGACGTCTGGCCCTCATATCTCCCTTATGGAGTCTGTTTCTCACAGTTTGAGCAGGAACATGCACATGAGTGGCCTGCTGGAGGTCATTTTGTAGGGCTCTGGCAGCGCTCCTCCTGTTCCTCCTTGCACAAACGAGCAGATAGCGGTCCTTCTGCTGGGTTGTTGTCCTCCTTCAGCCCCCTCCATGTCTCCTGGTGTACTGGCCTGTCTCCTGGTATCTCCTCCATGCTCTTGACACTGTGCTTTCCATTTCTTGTAGCCTGTTTGCAAGCTAGCATTTGCTTGTTAGCAGTAAATACAAACTACAGCTGGAACTTTGGTGGTTCATGTTTAAAGATAAAGGCTAAAGGATAGCAGTTAATTGAATTGGATACTAGACTTTTTAAAATCTATCAGAAATTGTGCTTATTCACTCAGGACCATTGACTGTATATCAATGTGGACAGCTCCATCTCCTCCTGTATCGAGAAGTGAAGCCACAATACTGCCTTTGATGGACGCTGATGTATTAGACCTCGTGATGTGTGCATGTCCAGTATGAGCAGAGGCTGGTGAAGCTGCAGGAATGACTTCCCACCCCTTCTGGGAACCAAAGCACACATTGTACTTAATGATAACATTTCAAAGATCCCTCAGAACTTTGATATACTTTTGTCATCCCCCCAAATGTTCATCCTCTACTCTGCTTATCCAGTGAATACGCTGTTGGAGTTCACATTTGTCAACATAGATGTCAGGTGGTCATCTTAGAAACATCAAATAACTAAAACTAAACTCAAAAAAGCTCATAAATTAGGATTTTAAGAAAGAACTGCTTTGACAGAAAGCATGATTGAGAAAAAACAAATATTTGAATTGTTTTATACTTTTCTAGTTTGACTAATGTTCCATATGTTAACATTGAGGAGGGGGGCTTCATGACTTATACTGCAGCCAGTCACTAGGGGGAGCTTGAAACTTTTGGCTTCACTTAGAGGGGTATGCACTCCATTTTTTGTAAAGTCTATGCCCAAAATTGCCTTCTGGTTTCTGGTGAGGTAAACATAGTATAATAAAGCTATATGGCATATCTATGTATGTGTACATTTGCATCTATCATACTCAATTAAATATCAATCAATCTTTATTTGTATCGCGCCAAATCACAACAAACGTTATCTCAAGACGCTTTTACAAACATAGGAGGTCTAGACCACTCTATGTCAAATTATGAACAGAGACCCAACTTCAAGACAGGGTAAGACTCAGTCTGAGTTTGAGTCTGAGTCCAGTCTTGAGTTCTCAGAGTTTAAGTAAGAGTCAGAGTCAAGATGAATTCAAGTTAAGACTGCATTACCTAAATCCAAGTATGATTACATTCTCTATAAATAAGTCATGGTTGTCCTCGTCATCTGAGAAGTCCATATGCAGGGAATGCTTGAGACCAAGTCCAAGTCTGAGTCATCAGGGATCAAATATAGATTCAATCAATCAATCAATCAATCTTTATTTGTATAGCGCCAAATCACAACAAACGTTATCTCAAGACTCTTTTACAAACAGAGGAGGTCTAGACCACTCTATGTCAAATTATGAACAGAGACCCAACTTCAAGACAGGGTAAGACTCAGTCTGACCCCACCTTAATCCATCATGAGCATTGCACATCACAGTATTTAGCTAGTTACAGCGGAGAGGACAAACTTCCTTTAACAGGCAGAAACCTCCAGCAGGACCAGACTCATGTTAGACAGCCATCATGCCTCGACCGAGTTGGGTCTTGAAAGACAGATAGAGGGGAGTAAGAGAGAGAGGTGATAGTGATGAGACGAGTAGTAGAAGCTGTTGCCGCTGGAGTCCAGAACGTCCGCAGCAGGAGGACGTCTACGGCAGCTCAGAGGAATCTACGAGACAAGGGAGCTCAGGGACTCCAGAAAGGTCTATGGTTAGTAACTTTAATGGGACAGGCAGAGTTAAAGTAAGTGATGAAGGGGTTGGGGGGAAGGGGGTGAGCTAGGATCCCAGTGTGTCAGTGTGCCAGTTCCCCCGGCAGTCTAGGCCTATAGCAGCATAACTAAAAGCTGGTCCAAGCCTGATCCAGCTCTAACTATAAGCTTTATCAAAAAGGAAAGTTTGAAGCCTACTCTTAAAAGTGGAGAGGGTGTCTGCCTCCCGGACCCTGACTGGTAGATGATTCCAAAGGAGAGGGGCCTGATAACTGAAGGTTCTACCTCCCATACTACTTTT
>NC_048272.1:287643-405143 GCF_009762535.1 Notolabrus celidotus | reverse complement strand
ACCATCCAGGTCATCCGCACCGAGGAGAAGGAGCAGATCAAGACCCTGAACAACCGCTTTGCATCCTTCATCGACAAGGTCAGTCTTTGTAAAACTGGACATTTAAAACACTATTGCCTTCAGCTAAAGATACAAAAGTTTAGTGAAAGTGGAAGCTAGAGCATCACAAGGGACGGACAGAAATGTATATTATAAGATTTACTTTCTGATGTTCTGTTGGTGTCCACCATTTGGGATAAACCCATCAAATTCAACACAGAGTACAAAAATACAGCAGGAACCTCACAGGAAATTAGCTCCCTGCAAGCCAAAATAGCTCTAGGTAAAAGAGGTCTGACTTCACATTTGAGAAAAAGGAAAAACTGTCCACACAACAACATGCAAAGTCCTTGTAGCAGTTATTCTTTTGAGGTATTGTGAGTGATGGCTCAGCTTCTACACCTGTTTTCACTCAGGTAAGATCATAGTGTCCAGATAAGAGGATCAACCTGGATATAGATTTGAAAGGGGGGGCTGGGATGAAGAGAACTATTTTGTTTGAAGTGTTGCATCTCAATGTGAGCATGATACTGCAGAAAGTGGTTCTGAAAGTCCATTAAGTGCCTGGTGTCTTCTTGCATTCTGGTTTGGTAAAGTCTGATGTCAAATGTTGTTTTCGTTACATACAGTCTGCACACACACTCAGGAAAAAAAGAGTGGGAGTGGTTGGGAAAGGTTTGCATGAGACAAGCTTGTTGAATACCAAGTGGAGTAGATCACTACCTATCTGAGATTATCAGTAATGTGCACACTATCCACTTTATGAGGCTGTAACAGAATCAAAAAAGCTATTTTCTTGTCAGTAGTATAAGTCATTGTAATAAAACCACTATAAAAGAGCAATTACAGAGATGTTATCTTATCAAACAGAAGCTTCCACTCCTCTTTTCCTGAGATTGATCAGATTCTTTACTTATCGCCCATCCTTACCCTCTTCTTCCACCCTGGAAGTTAAACCGTTAATCAATCATGCTGGGACTAATTCCTCAGATTGTAAAACTAAGCTCCCTACATACCATGTTGATAAGGCACACACACACACACACACATGCAGAGCTGTGTGTCTCCTGTCTTGTTTGCAGAGTGGGACCCCACCCAAGGCCAGGACCCTGAACAGAGAAGTTGTAAAAGAGGCAAACTCTGCCACAACTGGGAAACAGTGCCTCTTTGTGTTGCATTGCCACAGCATGCATTAGAATTGAGCCAGGAGTAATTGATGTGACATTTAGAGTTTGTTAGAGGTGGGAGAAGTTCAATTAGTCACTTTTCTTGGAGTCGATCTTTTGTGGTTCTTTGTCCATCAGCACACAAAGTTAATCCATGCATATTTTTTGAGTCCACTCCCACTCTCTCTATACATGCATCCTGTGTCTGTGTTCACACTACACACTTCAGTTCTCATTGAACATGTATTAGCCTGGACATATCAACAGGGGCGTGCCCATTCTTTTTTTAAACATGGGTGGCTCAACTGGAGCAAACACTTTTGCAAGGGTGGCATGAGTAGGTGTGCACACATATGTCTGAACAGTGTTGTAGTTAGGTCCCCAAACCTTGAGTCTGAGTCCAGTCTTGAGTTCCCAGAGTTTAAGTAAGAGTCAGAGTCAAGATGAATTCAAGTTAAGACTGCATTACCTAAATCCAAGTATGAGTACATTCTCTATGACAAAAATCAACTTGTGGTGCCTTTTTGCTGAAGGAATTATTAGTGTAAATAAGTCATGGCTGTCCTCGTCATCTGAGAAGTCCATATGCAGGGAATGCTTGAGACCAAGTCCAAGTCTGAGTCATCAGGGATCAAATCTAGAGTCAATCAATCAATCAATCAATCTTTATTTGTATAGCGCCAAATCACAACGAACGTTATCTCAAGACGCTTTTACAAACATAGGAGGTCTAGACCACTCTATGTCAAATTATGAACAGAGACCCAACTTCAAGACAGGGTAAGACTCAGTCTGACCCCACCTTAATCCACCATGAGCATTGCACATCGCAGTATTTAGCTAGTTACAGTGGTGAGGACAAACTTCCTTTTAACAGGCAGAAACCTCCAGCAGGACCAGACTCATGTTAGACAGCCATCATGCCTCGACTGAGTTGGGTCTGGAAAGACAGATAGAGGGGAGTAAGAGAGAGAGGTGATAGTGATGAGACGAGTAGTAGAAGCTGTTGCCACTGGAGTCCAGATCGTCCGCAGCAGGAGGACGTCTACGTCAGCTCAGAGGAATCTACGAGACAAGGGAGCTCAGGGACTCCAGAAAGGTCTATGGTTAGTAACTTTAATGGGACAGGCAGAGTTAAAGTAAGTGATGAGGGGGTTGGGGGGAAGGGGGTGAGCTAGGATCCCAGTGTGTCAGTGTGCCAGTTCCCCCGGCAGTCTAGGCCTATAGCAGCACGACAAAAGCTGGTCCAAGCCTGATCCAGCTCTAACTATAAGCTTTATCAAAAAGGAAAGTTTTAAGCCTACTCTTAAAAGTGGAGAGGGTGTCTGCCTCCCGGACCCTGACTGGTAGATGATTCCAAAGGAGAGGGGCCTGATAACTGAAGGTTCTACCTCCCATACTACTTTTAGAGATTTTAGGTACAACTAGCAAGCCTGCATGTTGGGAGCGTAGAGTTCTAGAGGGGTAATAGGGCACTATGAGCTCTTTAAGATATGAGGGTGTCTGATTTTTAAGGGCTTTGTAGGTTAAAAGAAGGATTTTAAATTCTATTCTACATTTTATTGGGAGTCAGTGTAGAGAAGCTAACACTGGAGAGATGTGCTCCCTCTTCCTAGTTCTAGTCAATACTCGAGCTGCGGCATTTTGAACTAGCTGAAGAGTCTTCAGAGACTTATGCTAGTTGTAGGCTGTCTTAATAAACACAAAGGTCGGTTTTACTCCCCACGTCTGCAGATTTGAAGATCTAGTGGTTGATTTTTATTTTTCATGGAAAAGTGCTAGTGCTAGTTAGCATAGCCACATAGCTACATGTTTGTAGCTGTAGCTGTAGCTGTAGCTGTGTACCAAGACATACGTCTACATACTGACAAATAAAACATCAAGTAACACTAAATCTGTGACCAATCCTTCAGAAAAGGTCCCGCTGCCTTTCTGGCAGAGGTCGGTTTTACTCCCCACGTCTGCAGATTTGAAGATCTAGTGGATGATTTTTATTTATCATGGATAAGTGCTAGCGCTAATTAGCATAGCCACATAGCTACATGTTCGTAGCTGTGTACCAAGACACACGTCTACATACTGATAAATAAAACAACAAGAAACACTAAATCTGTGACCAATCCTTCAGAAAGGTCCTGCTACAGGCGCCTCTCCATCAGGATCAGATTCTGGATCAGATTCAGAGGGTTGAAGTAACGCGGGTCTCTGAGCAGCCGTGTATATTCAGCCAACATGTAAACATTAGATCAACGTGCTGGACAGCCGAGGCCACACCCACTTCCTGAGGGGGCGTGGTCAGAGGGAAAACAGAGTGTTCTGAGGAGGACTGAAGAAGAGGGCTTTTCAGGCAGACCAAAATCTGATTTCAAAGTGTTTTTTTGAGCATAAACTTTAAAGACATGTTTTGGGGACCTCTTAGACCAATATATATTGATGAAAAAAGTGTGATATGTCACCTTTAAACCAGACATCAGGGAAAAGGTCTGACAAAATCAGCAAAGAGAAAAGAGGTACTCCTTTTTCCACAGAGGGCATCATGTCTCAAAAAATGTAGCACTAGCAAAAGTAAATGTAAAACTCTGAATTCAAACATAGGATAAAACCAGCTGGTTGCAACACAGCCCAATAATTTACAGAAGATAACCTATCATAGTTTGAAATGAATGGTTAGCACCAGGTGAGGCTGACCTGGTTTCAAGAAGGGGCCTCAGATGCCCCAGGCCACTCCTTGGACACACTCCTGTATATTCATCCTTGATGCTCTTACATGAGGTCTGAAACTCATCCTTGTTCTGTCTGCAGGTTCGCTTCCTAGAACAGCAGAACAAAATGCTTGAGACCAAGTGGAAACTTGTGCAGGAACAGACCACATCCCGCTCCAACATTGATGCTATGTTTGAAGCCTACATCGCCAACTTGCGTAAGCAGCTTGATAACCTTGGACATGAAAAAGTCAAGCTTGAATCTGACCTGCAGCACATGACGGGTCTGGTCGAGGACTTCAAAAACAAGTAAGTGGATAGAGGACTTCAGCCTCTAGTGTTACACTATAACCCTCCATTAAAGCACCTATAATCATATTGGTATATCAACACTGGTTTAAATGACTAGTTGTGCTTTAAATGAGTCACTGACAAGCCCACACAGACTCTGTAGTTCCCCTCAGCTCTGCAGTCTCTGGTTCACTCAGCTTCCTCATCATGTTTGTTTTCAGTAAACAGTTTTAACAGTATTACAGCTAGTCTTCTAAATTCAGTCATTTCACCCCACTGACAGAGATCTGTTCTTTTAGGTGCAATTACCTCTGTAAAAAAAAAAAGCACTAGATTCAATTTTTTCTACAGCTTACCTCACCAATTTCTGTTAAAGTCAAACTGAAACATCATTTTTGACTATATCTAGCCTCTGTATTCTGCAGTATTTCAACCTGTGCAAGCAAAGAGGACACAGGAGGGATTGTATTAGAACTTTGAAAAGTGGGCGTGTCATGTCAGACTACAGCCCTAACCAAAGAAAAGAGAGACACAGCTTTAACTTTGCTTTATGTAGTCACTAAAGCAGTCCACTGTTGAATGCCTCGTGCAGAATCTGAAGTTGTCACGGATACTGCTGTCCTCAAAGTGCATCAATTTCAGCCTGGTGGCACGAAGGGTTTGAAGGGGCAAACATCAAGTTACCATGCTGCTGTTTTGCAAGCTAAAGAATCTTAGCTCTGTATTGCTTTAGAGCTAAAAATGTCACCTAATGAATGGATACCATGATATTGTTGGTTGACTTTGGATGATACAAACTTACATTAAGGTAAAGTAAGGTGTGATACCTTTTTTTATTTGCAGGGAAAAGGTGATTGGTCTGTGAAAATGAGATGGAACTGGTTGTGTGTTTTTCTGTCTTCTGGCATAAAGAATGAATGTGATCAGAAATGCTTTTAATGTCACTCTTATGTCAGTTTTAATGATGTACAAGTGTTCATGTAATGTAAAAAAGTGTAATCAAAGCTACACCCTTCTCCCAGTATTTTAGATTTTTTCAGCATATCATTTGAATGTTTACCCTCGGTCTTCACTTGTTTAATTCAATCTAACAGTTGTCAATGTTATCACTGTCAGCAGCAGGGGGCAGCATTTTACAACCAAAAAAGTACACAATGTCCCCAGCATCAAATGAATCCAATCCAATCCAATCCATTTTATTTATACAACACATTTTAAAAACAACAAGGTTCCCAAAAGTGCTGCACAACAAATACAAACAGTAGAAATAAAGGTAACACTTTATATTAACTACACACTTTTAAGCATTAATTAAGCATTAATTAATACTTAACTCATCATCTGTAAAGCATTGTTCATACTTTAATACTCATTTATATATCATGTACAAACACAGTTATGAATGTTTTATTATTCATGAATATGACTCTCTATAATGTGTTAACTATCTCTTTGTTCATACTTTATAAATGATGGATTCACCAAATACAAATGAGCTATTATGGTCATTATAAAGCAGTTATAAACACATTTACAGGTTACGATTCTAACATTTAGTAAGGGTTAGTGAACACCTTATTACATAGCAAATTATGATTAATCAAGGTAGTCACAAAGGACTTATAAGCCTGTTCATGGTTTTGTGAGCTGATCTAAAGTGAGGACTTTTTATGCTTTACAAAGAATTCATTAATGAGATTTAAGACCAGCAGCACCTTAAAACACAGAAGTCACAGATATTGATTCAACAGAATAAGGAAACAGACACAACACATGGACTTAAACTTGTATTTAGTAAAAGGAAACAACCTCTGTATAAAACCGTGTTTATCAAAATAACTCTTCATATGAACTTAAAATACTCTGCAACTGAAAAAGAAAATCTCTCAAACTTAAAGTGCTCACAGTGGAAAAACTCAAATAAAATATGACATATTAAATATATAAAAAGACACAGTAACATTTAAACTCTGGCTGTATGAAACCATTTGTAAACACAAGTTAAAATGCAGCTGCAAAACTGAACAATAACTTGGATTCTGTGTTTTAAGGTGCTGCTGGTTCTTAAAGGTGACATATCATGCAAAATTGACTTTTTAATGGTTCTTTACCTGAAATATGTGTCCCTGTCTACAAACCCCCCGAGAATGAAAAAAATCCATCCTGCCCCTGTTCTGATTTCTCCACCTTTCTGTAAATGTGTGTAAAACCAGCCGTTTCAGACTTCAGTGTTTTTGTTACGTAACAACAATATCCGGTCTGTAACAGGAAGTCAGAGCTCGGAGCTTGTTCAGCCCATAGACTGTATAAAATAATACTGAATCCCTCCTCCGTTTTTCATTACCTGCACAAATGTGTGCTAACAAGGAGCTTAGGAGGGAGGCATGCTAGTTGTAGGCTGTCTTAATAAACACAAAGGTCGGTTTTACTCCCCACGTCTGCAGATTTGAAGATCTAGTGGATGATTTTTATTTATCATGGAAAAGTGCTAGCGCTAATTGGCATAGCCACATAGCTACATGTTCATAGCTGTAGCTGTGTACCAAGACACACGTCGACATACTGACAAATAAAACAACAAGAAACACTAAATCTGTGACCAATCCTTCAGAAAAGGTCCCGCTGCCTTTCTGGTAGAGGTCGGTTTTACTCCCCACGTCTGCAGATTTGAAGATCTAGTGGATGATTTTTATTTATCATGGAAAAGTGCTAGCGCTAGTTAGCATAGCCACATAGCTACATGTTCGTAGCTGTGTACCAAGACACACGTCGACATACTGATAAATAAAACAACAAGAAACACTAAATCTGTGACCAATCCTTCAGAAAGGTCCTGCTACAGGCGCCTCTCCGTCAGGATCAGATTCTGGATCAGATTCAGAGGGTTGAAGTAACACGGGTCTGTGAGCAGCCGTGTATATTCAGCCAACATGTAAACATTAGATCAACGGACAGCCGAGGCACATCCACTTCCTGAGGGGGCTAATCAGAGAGAAAACAGAGTGTTCTGAGGAGGACTGAAGAAGAGGGTTTTTCAGGCAGACCAAAATCTGATTTCAAAGTGTTTTTTTGAGCATAAACTTTAATGACATGTTTTGGGGACCTCTTAGACCAATATATATTGATGAAAAAAGCGTGATATGTCACCTTTAAATCTCATTAATGAATGTGCTATGTAATAAGGTGTTCACTAACCCTTACTAAATGTTAGAATCATAACCTGTAAATGTGTTTATAACTGCTTTATAATGACCATAATAGCTCATTTGTATTTGGTGAATCCATCATTTATAAAGTATGAACAAAGAGTTAGTTAACACATTATAGAGAGTCATATTCATGAATAATAAAACATTTATAACTGTGTTTGTACATGATATATAAATGAGTATTAATGTATGAACAATGCTTTACAGATGATGAGTTAAATATTAATTAATGCTTAATTAATGCTTAAAAGTGTGTAGTTAATATAAAGTGTTACCGAAATAAATTATAGTAAAATTTAAAATACAGGACAAACAGAGACCAACATAAACTCTCATGCTGTGTTAAAAGCCAGGGAGTAAAAGTGAGTTTTAAGACATGATTTAAAAGGATCCAGGGTGGGGGGCTCATTCCACAGTTTAGGAGCTACCACTGAAAAAGCTCGGTCACCCCTTGTCTTTTGTCAGCTTTTTGGCATGACAACATGCATCTGGTCAGCAGACCTCAGTGCTCTGGAGGGGGAGTAGATGTTTATGAGATCAGAGATATACTGAGGCACAGAGACTAATTGGCATTTTCTGAAACATGTTGTTTAACTATACAAAGTGTAGAGTGAAACATTTAGCATTTGATATTTCCCTTGGCTGGAACTGGCTAAGATGTGCATTTCTGCTGGATGTAACAAGCTTGATGCAAACATATCAGCCTTCATAGTTATTATATGACAGCTTTACAGCTAGTGTTTTTCTGTTGACGAGTGATACAAGCATTAGTTCAGGGTAGAATTTTTGCAATGAAATAGTATGAATGTCATACATGCCCATAGGAAACGAAATGTAGAGAGGAGATCTCAAAAGTGTTTCATTTATGTCTCCTAGACAACAATGAGATCTGTTTGAAAGCAAAATGAGACTATAGCTTATGTCTCCTGTTTCTCATTCTTGCCTCCAGAAAAAAAAGTTGTAAAAAGTCTCAGCTTAGTCTCCCTTTCAGTTCAAAAGGAGATCTGGTCCAAATCTGAAATGATTCTCAGGTATTTCTCAAGTGTTGTGACTCCTTTTGAGCTCAGGTGGAGAAATCAGGGAGCTCTCTCAACTGTCTCAATCTAACCTCATCCATTTGTTTTTGTCAGACTCAGTTTTTGTGTCTCAAGTTGAGCTCAGATGGAGCAAAGAAAGAGCCTGAGCTCATCTTTTCATCAACATTTATAGTGCCCTGCAAAATTAACATTTCAATGTAATTGTCCACAAAGTTACAATTCTCATTAAAACATTTGAACCACTTCAAGATCAGATATTTAGATGTGAAATGATCTCTTCTTTGACTTCACAGTCTGGTCCTTCCTTTACAAGTCTGTTTGGAACAAAACAACTTCACAAAGATTTAGTGGATTTGAGAGAAACTGCAAAAGATAGAGATTTCATACAACAGGTATGACAGACCATTTATTTAAAATATGGGCCACAAAAGGGCTGACCAGATTTATCCAGATTATCACAATTAAAGGGGTGGACTCTTTTGGGCGTTGGTGGCCTAGCGGTCTAAGCGCCCCACATACAGAGGCTACAGTCTTCGTCGCAGGGGTCGCCGGTTCAATTCCCGGCCGGTCGACCATTTCCTGCATGTCTTCCCCCGCTCACTACTCCCCACATTTCCTGTCTCTCTTCAGCTGTCCTGTCAAATAAAGGCCAAAATGTATTTAAAAAAGAGAAGAAAAGTCTCAAATAAGACTCATGTCATGGTCTCAACTATTTCTCCTAGTGAATTTTAGGAGAAACTAATGAGAACAATTTGAAACTTGAATGAGGCTGAAGTGAGAATCTCAATTTTGTCTCCAGAGACTTAGAAGAGAAAGTCTTGAGCAGTAACATTTTCCTCTGGGTGTGGATCCGATATGTAGGTATTAAATCTATCAATGATTTAGATTTATTTTTAGATGAATAACCATCTTCTGTTCATCTTTGTTTCCAGGTATGAAGATGAAATCAACAAGCGAAACGAGTGTGAGAACAACTTTGTCCTCGCAAAGAAGGTCTGTATAGCTGTTCTTTAAAGTCATGATCTTGAAACAATACTAAGTCTTTGAGCAGGTTTAGCCCACAGAATGTCAAGTCAACTCAAGCTTTATTTATAAAGCACATTTAAAAAAAACCTCAGTTGACTAAAGTGCTGTACAGTTAATAAAATACAATATAATCACACACAAATATAACAATAAAAGAACAGTAAGAGCTCAATTTAGGAAATAAAAGAGTGAAGAAGTGAAAAGTCAAGGATTCTTGTTTAGCTGGTACTGAACACCAAGGAGCAAAGATGGGTTTTTAGGAGTGTTTTAAAGTGATCCACAGACTGTGCAGCTCTAACCTGGAAAGGTAGGATGTTCCACAGCTTTGGGGCCGCCACTGAGAAGGCTCTGTCCCCACGAGTAGAGAGTCTGGACCGAGGTACTGCCAGGAGCAGCTGGTTTGATGACCTAAGTGCTCTGCAAGTACTGTGAGGCTGTACAAGAGCTGATAAATAAGACGGTGCCAGACCATTTAAACCAGGCATGTCCAAAGTACGGCCTGGGGGCCAATTGCGGCCCAAGGTCGATTTATTTATGACCCCAAGCTTCCATCTTAAATTGTGTTATTTATAGCAAAGAAATGAATCACATTCTGAATCATCTGTACATTTGCAGTTTCTTTCAAGCGCACAAACAAAACTAAAGTCAATCCAGAAACGTCTCAAAAAGCTTCATATGGACTACTTGTAGAAAGCCAAAGCTCTGGGAATTCTGCAAGACAGCAATAAAGAAGAAACACAAGAACTCTTAAAGTTGACAGGTTTTCAAATTAATGTTTTCATCATGATGTGAAAATGTTCTTGATGAACACTAAAAGTTCAGAAGACACAAAAGAGGACACAAGACAAGATCTAAATTATGAAATTGTGCAGAAAAGGCCAAATTAGGTGCATCAAGAATGTTCAGAACTCAGGAAAATAATTATTTTGTCATAAAATGTTGTCTGCTGGTCAGAACAGTCTTAAAAACAACATGAAAAAGAAGTGTGATTAAATCAAGATCGTGATCCTGCCATAGAGAAATAATGAGACAATATTTTTTCCCACATTGCCCGACCCTGATGAAAAACATTTTCCCCCAGAAGAAGATAAAGTCTACTAATCTTTACATGGTACTTCCTAGTTACTGTTTTATTGAGAAAACATTTAAAATAATTGTTATTAAATATTTCATATATAACTTTTAGGATTCCAAAGTCTCAGTAGGAGCCACTGGCCCTGAGGTATTCTGACAACATCATATGTGGCCCTCTTTGAAAATAGTTTGGACACCCCTGATTTAAACACTTAAAAACAGTTAATAAGACCTTGAACTGGATCCTAAAGTTCACAGGGAACCAGTGCAAAGATGCAAGGACAGGACTGATGTGAGCACGCCGTTTCTTTCCAGTCAGCAGGCGGGCGGCTGCACTTTGGACGACCTGTAGACGGTGCAATGCTGACTGGTCGAGACCAACAAACAAAGAGTTACAGTAATCTAAGCGTGAAGTAACAAAGGTGTGAATAACTCTCTTGAAATCATTCCTGGGAAGATAAGGCTTCACTTTTGCTAATAGTCTGAGCTGAAAGAAGCTCATTTTGAGAATAGAGCTTATCTGCTTGTCAAACTTAAAGTCACTGTCCAAAATAACACAGAGGTGTCTTGCAAAAGGGTGACAGTAAGGCTTGTGTTACCTGGGCTCACCCTCTGTAAGTGGGGCGCTTAGACCGCTAGGCCACCAGCGCCCAAAAGAGTCCACCCCTTTAATTGTAATAATCTGGATAAATCTGATCAGCCCTTTTGCGGCCCATATTTTAAATAAATGGTCTGTCATACCTGGAGATATGAAATCTCTATCTTTTGCAATTTCTCTCAAATCCACTAAATCTTTGTGAAGTTGTTTTGTTCCAAACAGACTTGTAAAGGAAGGACCATACAGTGAAGTCAAAGAAGAGATCATTTCACATCTAAATATCTGATCTTGCAAGTGGTTCAAATGTTTTAATGAGAATTGTAAGTTTGTGGACAATTACATTGAAATGTTAATTTTGCAGGGCACTATAAATGTTGATGAAAAGATGAGCTCAGGCTCTTTCTTTGCTCCATCTGAGCTCAACTTGAGACACAAAAACTGAGTCTGACAAAAACAAATGGATGAGGTTAGATTGAGACAATTGAGAGAGCTCCCTGATTTCTCCACCTGAGCTCAAAAGGAGTCACAACACTTGAGAAATACCTGAGAATCATTTCAGATTTGGACCAGATCTCCTTTTGAACTGAAAGGGAGACTAAGCTGAGACTTTTTACAACTTTTTTTCTGGAGGCAAGAATGAGAAACAGGAGACATAAGCTGTAGTCTCATTTTGCTTTCAAACAGATCTCATTGTTGTCTAGGAGACAGAAATGAAACACTTTTGAGATCTCCTCTCTACATTTCTTTTCCTATGGGTAATCTTAACATCCCTCTGAAGTTATAACCCCCCCCTCTCTTCCAAAGAATAATCTTTGAATATTTCCTGGAAGGAGATTTTTCCTTGCTTTGTACACAATTTGTGCAGTTTTAAAATCAGCAAGGTCAAATCATTTCAATATTTTTGATTTGAGGAACAATGAATTTGTGTGTTCACGGTAATCAACATTGTCTTTTCTGGAGGACTGACAGTGGTTGCAGGGAGCTTTTATAGGTGCTCCCCCACACCTCAGCACAGTAACTGAGATGTGGTTAGATCAGTGGTGAGTAGAGAATAAGAAGTGATCTATGATCCAGAATGTGCTTGGCTTTGGCGACAACTGAAATACTTCTTGACAGCTTGGATTGAACATGTTTAATGTGAGGTTTCCAGCAATCTATTATTACACCAAGGAATTTGTGTTCATGTACTCTTTCTATGTTGACCCCCCCAATCTGTACTTGTATGTTATTGTTAGATTTATTATTTCCAAAAACATGATTTTTGTTTGGTTTAAATGAAACTATAATCTGTTTTTGTCAAACCATGTATTTTGGTTTGTGTTGTCTTTCTTTCTGCAGGACACTGATGCAGCCTACATGATGAAAGTGGATCTAGAAGCCAAACTGGATGGGCTCTCTGATGAAGTGGAGTTCCTGAGGCAGATCTATGATGCAGTAATAACATTATTTCACTCCTCAGTGGCACACAAATTAAACGTTGATTTTGATATGTCAGTTTCAAAGGGCTTGATCTTCCAAGGCCAATTTTTTTGTGTTTTGAATTGTTTCTGTGACTACCTTTTGTAGGAAATCATGGAGCTGCAGAGCCAGATCAAGGACACTTCAGTTGTAGTGGAAATGGACAACAGCCGTAACCTGGACATGGACGCCATTGTTGCTGAAGTGCGCGCTCAGTATGAAGACATTGCAAACAGGAGCAGAGCCGAGGCAGAGTCATGGTACCAGAACAAGGTGAGAGCCAATCCAATCCATTTTATTTATCAATCAATCAATCAGTCAATCTTTATTTGTATAGCGCCAAATCACAACAAACGTTATCTCAAGAGGCTTTTACAAACATAGGAGGTCTAGACCACTCTATGTCAAATTATGAACAGAGACCCAACTTCAAGACAGGGTAAGACTCAGTCTGACCCCACCTTAATCCATCATGAGCATTGCACATCGCAGTATTTAGCTAGTTACAGTGGAGAGGAAAAACTTCCTTTAACAGGCAGAAACCTCCAGCAGGACCAAACTCATGTTAGACACACATCATGCCTCGACTGAGTTGGGTCTGGAAAGACAGATAGAGGGGAGTAAGAGAGAGAGGTGATAGTGATGAGACGAGTAGAAGCTGTTGCCGCTGAAGTCCAGCATGTCCGTATCAGCTGGAGTCCAGATCGTCCGCAGCAGGAGGACGTCTACGGCAGCTCAGAGGAATCTACGAGACAAGGGAGCTCAGGGACTCCAGAAAGGTCTATGGTTAGTAACTTTAATGGGACAGGCAGAGTTAAAGTAAGTGATGAGGGGGTTGGGGGGAAGGGGGTGAGCTAGGATCCCAGTGTGTCAGTGTGCCAGTTCCCCCGGCAGTCTAGGCCTATAGCAGCATGACAAAAGCTGGTCCAAGCCTGATCCAGCTCTAACTATAAGCTTTATCAAAAAGGAAAGTTTGAAGCCTACTCTTAAAAGTAGAGAGGGTGTCTGCCTCCCGGACCCTGACTGGTAGATGATTCCAAAGGAGAGGGGCCTGATAACTGAAGGTTCTACCTCCCATACTACTTTTAGAGATTTTAGGTACAACTAGCAAGCCTGCATGTTGGGAGCGTAGAGTTCTAGAGGGGTAATAGGGCACGATGAGCTCTTTAAGATACGAGGGTGTCTGATTTTTAAGGGCTTTGTAGGTTAAAAGAAGGATTTTAAATTCTATTCTACATTTTATTGGGAGTCAGTGTAGAGAAGCTAACACTGGAGAGATGTGCTCCCTCTTCCTACTTCTAGTCAATACTCGAGCTGCAGCGTTTTGAACTAGCTGAAGAATCTTTAGAGACTTATTGGGGCAGCCTGATAAGAGGGAGTTACAGTAATCTAACCTGGAGGTAACAAATGCATGGACTAGTTTTTCTGCGTCGCTCTGAGATAGGAAGTGTCTAATTTTAGAAATATTGCGCAAGTGAAAATAGGCTGACCTTCAGATTTGCTGAATTTGGGAGTTGAAGGATAAATCTTGATCAAATAGGACTCCTAGATTCCTAGCCGAGGTGCTGGATGCCAGACTGATGCTGTCTAAGGTACTTATATTATTAGAAAAAGTCTCTCTGAGGTGTTTGAGAGTTTAGCAGTACATTTATACAGCACATTTTAAAAACAACAAGGTTCCCAAAGTGCTGCACAACAAATACAAACAGTAGAAATAAATAATAGTAACATTTAAAATACAGGACAAACAGAGACCAACATAAACTCTCATGCTGTGTTAAAAGCCAGGGAGTAAAAATGAGTTTTAAGACGTGATTTAAAAGGATCCAGGGTGGGGGGCCTTTTTAACTTGGGTGGGTAGCTCATTCCACAGTTTAGGAGCTACCACTGAAAAAGCTCGGTCACCCATCAACAGTCTGGTCAGCAGACCTCAGTGCTCTGGAGGGGGAGTAGATGTTTATGAGATCAGAGATATACTGAGGTGCCAGACCATGCAGTGACTTAAAAACAAACATTAAAATCTTAAAATTAATCCTAAAATGGACAGGGAGCCAGTGGAGGGAGGCGAGAACGGGGATGATATGCTCATGTTTGCAGGTTCCTGTTAAAAGGTGAGCAGCCATGTTTTGGACTACCTGTAGGCGAGCGAGGGAGGGAGGCGTGGTTGAAAGAATAAAAGAATGGATCAAGCACTCAAAAATCATTAAAAGATACAACAGATTTAATTTTGGATAAAAGCCTCAGATGATAAAAACTGGTTTTAACTTCTGAGTTTATTTGTTTATCAAGTTTAAAATCGCTGTCCATTTTGATGCCAAGGTTTGTGACTGTGGGTTTTACATAAGTCTGCAGGGAACCCAGATCTATAGGAGAGACCCCACTGGCTCAACTGGGTCCAAACACCATGACCTCACCCAGAGGAACATTTTACTGCTCAAGGCTTTCTCTTCTAAGTCTCTGGAGACAAAATTCAGCCTCATTCAAGTTTCAAATTGTTCTCATTAGTTTCTCCTAAAATTCACTAGGAGAAATAGTTGAAACCATGACATGAGTCTTATTTGAGACTTAAATGAGAGATCTCATTAATGGCTCATTTTCTTCTCTTTTCTTAAAATATATTTTTGGCCTTTTTGCCTTTATTTGACAGGACAGCTGAAGAGAGACAGGAAATGTGGGGAGTAGTGAGCGGGGGAAGACATGCAGGAAATGGTCGACCGGCCGGGAATCAAACCGGCGACCCCTGTGACAAGGACTGTAGCCTCTGTATGTGGGGCGCTTAGACCGCTAGGCCACCAGCACCCAAAAGAGTCCACCCCTTTAATTGTAATAATCTGGATAAATCTGGTCAGCCCTTTTGCGGCCCATATTTTAAATAAATGGTCTGTCATACCTGGAGATATGAAATCTCTATCTTTTGCAATTTCTCTCAAATCCACTAAATCTTTGTGAAGTTGTTTTGTTCCAAACAGACTTGTAAAGGAAGGACCATACTGTGAAGTCAAAGAAGAGATCATTTCACATCTAAATATCTGATCTTGAAGTGGTTCAAATGTTTTAATGAGAATTGTAAGTTTGTGGACAATTACATTGAAATGTTAATTTTGCAGGGCACTATAAATGTTGATGAAAAGATGAGCTCAGGCTCTTTCTTTGCTCCATCTGAGCTCAACTTGAGACACAAAAACTGAGTCTGACAAAAACAAATGGATGAGGTTAGATTGAGACAATTGAGAGAGCTCCCTGATTTCTCCACCTGAGCTCAAAAGGAGTCACAACACTTGAGAAATACCTGAGAATCATTTCAGATTTAGACCAGATCTCCTTTTGAACTGAAAGGGAGACTAAGCTGAGACTTTTTACAACTTTTTTTTCTGGAGGCAAGAATGAGAAACAGGAGACATAAGCTATAGTCTCATTTTGCTTTCAAACAGATCTCATTGTTGTCTAGGAGACAGAAATGAAACACTTTTGAGATCTCCTCTCTACATTTATTTTATCTTCATTTAAGTTTAAAAAGATTAAAAGCCATCCATGCCTTGATATCCTTCAGGCAATCTAGTAGGAGTATCAGGGAGCTCTTATCATGACCTGTGTGTGATTTGAAAAGGAGGCCTTCGACCAGCGGGCAGTCTGCTCCGGACTGTCTCTTCAGCTGACTTCCATGAACAAGTCTTCTTCTTCTAAGCTGCATGATTAACACGAGCTGACTCTGGACTTTAGGAGTAGTAGGAACTACGTGCAGTGACTTCGCTCATCTTCACTTTTCCTGTTGTTAACTTCTCTCAGTCCACACCTTTACCTTCAAAGTCATTCTTTAAAAAGACTTGTGTGCACATGTTTCTGCAGAAACAGTGAACCTGGTGTTTATGTGTCAGGTTGGGATTGCAATGTTCCTCCATATGTTTATGGCAAATTTAAGAGTGCACCAATAAAACACTCAAAAAGGGTGAATCATACCCAGATTACATGTTGTAATTTCACGTGCTGTTCTCATCCCTGTCTATCTTAGTATGCTGAGATGCAGCAGTCGGCAGGACGATATGGTGATGACCTGAAGTCAACCAAGGCTGAGATCGCTGACATGAACCGCAGGATAATGAGGCTCCAGTCTGAGATCGACATTGTCAAATCACAGGTAAGAATGGCAATTCTACTTTTGTATACTTAGAAAAAACTTCATGCAGTGGCGGCCTTTATTTACTTTGATTTTATTAAAGGGGCCATATCATGCAAAATGGACTTTTTAATGGTTCTCTACCTGAAATATGTGTCCCTGGCATGTCTACAAAAAATCCATTCATTTTTCATACGTCACAACGCCATCCAGTCTGTAACAGGAAGTCAGAGCTCGGAGCTTGTTCAGCCCATAGACTGTATAAAATACAACTCAACCCCTCCTCCGTTTTTCATTCCCTGCACACATGTGTGCTAACAAGGAGCTTAGGAGGGAGGCATGCTAGTTGTAGGCTGTCTTAATAAACACAAAGGTCGGTTTTACTCCCCACGTCTGCAGATTTGAAGATCTAGTGGATGATTTTTATTTTTCATGGAAAAGTGCTAGCGCTAGTTAGCATAGCCACATAGCTACATGTTATTGTAGCTGTGTACCAAGACACACGTCGACATGCTGACAAATAAAACAACAAGAAACACTAAATCTGTGACCAATGGTTCAGAAAGGTCCTGCTACAGGCGCCTCTCCATCAGGATCAGATTCTGGATCAGATTCAGAGGGTTGAAGTAATGCGGGTCTGTGAGCAGCCAACATTTAAACATTAGATCAACGTGCTGGACAGCCGAGGTCGCATCCACTTCCTGAGGGGGCGTGGTCAGAGAGCTCATTCTCATTTAAAGGCACAGACACAGACAACAGCCTGTTCTGAGCAGGGCTGAAAAAGAGGGGTTTACAGGCAGACCAAAATCTGATTTCAAAGTGTTTTTTTGAGCAATAATCTCTAAAGACATGTTTTGGGGACCTCTTAGACCAATATATGTTGATGAAAAAGAGCAGAATATGTCACCTTTAATTAATATTTAGAATTAAAACCAGTACCTTACCGTATAAAAATAACAAATGTTTGTAAAGCACCTCAATTTTCTCTCAGCGAAACAGTCTTGAGGCTCAGATCGCAGAGGCCGAGGAGCGCGGCGAGATGGCAGTGAAGGATGCTAGACTCCGCATCAGAGAGCTGGAGGAAGCTCTGCAGAGAGCCAAGCAAGACATGGCCCTGCAAGTCCGCCAGTACCAGGAACTGATGAACGTCAAACTTGCTCTGGACATTGAGATCGCCACCTACAGGAAACTGCTGGAGGGAGAGGAGGACAGGTTAGACTTTACTGACTTGAGTATTGACCTGTAGCGGTGAGGAGAAATGTTCTCTTTGCAGGAACATCATTCTACATAACTCATGCTGTTCTGCTTGCTCTATTTTTTTCTACAGGTTACTAACAGGAATCAAGACCACTGTATCCAAGTCGACATGTAAGTTCATATTCCACCCGAGTGCAAACATTCTTCCTCCACTTCTGATCTTTTTCTTTGTGTTATGGTGTCAACACATGAAGATGTCTATGAAAACAAGTATTGTTTTATCACATGTTTGGTGTGATTGGATAATTACCTGGGTCTCAGGGTAACATTATAAGTCTAATACACTCTTAGCTCTATTAAACAGTTTACAAATACACAGTGAAGTCATGGTTAGTTGCCCTCTGGCGTCCAAAATATAAACCATATTCAACAAAATACCTCCCAGCAGGTAAGTCACATTACAACCACTGTTATTTTCATTATAGTAGGGAGCAATAGCAATTTTATTCATAAAGCACATTTCATTACATGTAAGTTCAATGTGCTTTACATGGGGAATTAAAAACATCAAGACATTTTTCCAAACAGAATAAATAAAAACAGAAAAACAATAGATACAGCTCCGAAGCGGCGGGGGCCCAGGGGGTGGATGAGATCCGCCCGAGTTCCTCAAGGCTCTGGATGTGGTAGGGCTGTCCTGGTTGACACGCCTCTGCAACGTTGCATGGACATCGGGGACGGTGCCTCTGGAGTGGCAGACGGGTGTGCAGAGGGTGTGTTCCAACTATAAGGGGATCACACTCCTCAGCCTCCCTGGGAAAGTCTACTCTAGGGTGCTGGAGAGGAGAGTCTGGCTGTTGGTTGAACCTCGGAGACAGGAGGAACAATGCGGTTTTCGTCCTGGCCGTGAAACACTGGACCAGCTATACACCCTCGGGAGGGTGCTGGAGGGGGCATGGGAGTTTGCCCAACCAGTCCACATGTGCTTTGTGGACCTGGAGAAGGCTTACGACCGTGTCCCCCGAGGTATCCTTTGGGGGGTGCTCCGGGAATATGGGGTGGATTGCCTGTTGCTACGGGCCATTCAGTCTCTGTATTGTCGGAGCCAGAGTCTGGTTCGCATTGCCGGCAGTAAGTTGAATTCGTTCCCGGTGGGGGTTGGACTCTGCCAGGTCTGCCCTTTGTCACCGGTTCTGTTCATAACTTTTATGGACAGAATTTCTAGGCGCAGCCAAGTGGCGGGGGGTTTCCGGTTTGATGGCCTTGGGATTCCGTCTCTGCTCTTTGCAGATGATGTCGTCCTATTGGCTCCATCGAGCGGTGACCTCCAGCTCACGCTGGGACAGTTTGCAGCTGAGTGTGAAGCAGCGGGGATGGGGATCAGCACCTCCAAGTCTAAGGCCATGGTGCTCAGTCGGAAAAGGGTGGCCTGCCCTCTCCGGGTCGGAGGGGAGTCTTTGCCCCAGGCGGAGGAGTTTAAGTATCTCGGGGTCTTGTTCACGAGTGAGGGGAAAAGGGAGCGGGAGATTGACAGACGGATCGGGGCGGCGTCTGCAGTGATGCGGGCGCTGTACCGGTCTGTCGTGGTGAAGAGAGAGCTGAGCCAGAAGGCAAAGCTCTCAATTTACCGGTCAATCTACGTTCCGATCCTCACCTATGGTCACGAGCTGTGGGTAGTGACCGAAAGAACAAGATCGCGAATACAAGCGGCCAAAATGAGCTTTCTCCGCAGGGTGGCTGGGCTCAGCCTTAGAGAGAGGGTCAGGAGCTCAGACATCCGGGAGAGGCTCAAAGTAGAGCCGCTGCTCCTCCGGATAGAGAGGAGCCAGATGAGGTGGTTCGGGCATCTGGTTAGGATGCCTCCCGGGCGTCTCCCTGGGGAGGTGTTTCGGGCATGTCTGACTGGGAGGAGGCCACGGGGAAGGCCCAGGACACCCTGATGAGACTATGTCTCTCAGCTGGCCTGGGAGCGCCTCGGTATCCTCCCAGAAGAGCTGGTGGAAGTGGCCAGGGAGAGGAGTGTCTGGGCTTCCCTGCAGAGACTGCTGCCCCCGCGACCCGGACCCGGATAAGCGGAAGAAGATGGATGGATGGATGGAAACAATAGATACACCCAACATACATCAGACACAGCAATCAAACAAACAGCAAGTGTTGCTGCACATGCATCCAGTCACAACAGTCATCTTCAAATCATTCATACACTTCAGAAAATAAATATGTGTTCAGTCTTTTTTTAAAAGTGGAGACAGATGTTATGGACCTGAGGTCAGCAGGCAGTTTGTTCCAAAAAGATGGACCACAGTAACTGAAGGCCCCTAGATTTCACAAACTGCAGCAAGACAGTCTAATAAGATCTCATAGAGTTGAAAAATAGTAACAGTGTTACAACCAAGCAGAAACCTCCGGTCTCAAACGATGAAGCCCATGCAGAAGTGTTATAAACTGCAATACATGGAGGATCCACTTGAGGCTGGCTGCAGAAACACAGGAAACCACATAGACATGAATGGGAAGAAGACGATCTTTGCAGCATTAATAAACATGTTTACAGCCTGGTTCAAAAAACAGCTTGCCTCTACAAAGCTAATCTCTCTATCGGCACACACTGTACGTGCTGGACAGCCAAGGAGGCCACATGCACTTCCTGAGGGGGCGTGGTCAGAGAGCTCATTCTCATTTAAAGGCACAGACACAGAAAACAGCCTGTTCTGAGCAGGGCTGAAAAAGAGGGGTTTACAGGCAGACCAAAATCTGATTTCAAAGTGTTTTTATGAGCAATAAACTTTAAAGACATATTTTGGGGACCTCTTAGACCAATATATGTTGATGAAAAAGAGCGTAATATGTCACCTTTAAATCACTTTTTTTTAAAACTACCCCAAACTATGTTTTAATGAAAGCTTTCTACTCCTGAACATGCAGCTATGAACTACAGCGCCTACGGCCTGGAGAGCTCCCGCACACCGTCCTACGTCAGCTGCTCTTTTGGTGGAGCCAGGGCCAGCAGCGGCTCTGACGCAGCACTAGAGGGAGCCAGAGTGAAGAGCACCACAGTCACCAAGACAGAAACTGTGGTGATGAAAAGCGAGGAGAAGAAGGAGGAGGTGGAGGTGAAGAAGGAGGAGGAGGAGGAGGAGGAGAAGCAGCAGGAGCAGCCTCAGGCAGCAGCCGAGGAGCCAGCAGCTGAGGAGAACAAGGAGCAGGAGGAAGTGGAGGCGGAAGCTGTGGCAGAGGAGTGATGATTCCCACATCTTGACAGATTTATGATTTTGGTTTGTGGAGGTTAAGACAGAAAGTACACTTACACTGCTTTCCTCCCTCTAATGTTAGAGATTCATTCCTTGACTTTCCTTCTCTGAAAAAAAAAAAGTCTGCTGTAAGAGGTGTAAGCGCGACTTTCCTTCTGATTTCTTAATAAAGAGGTGCTAATGAATGAGGCTCTGCTGAATGTATGTGTCTGCATCACTGTGTCCTGTCTGTCAATTGCACCACAGTTTATTAGCCAGCAGGTGGCACTGTTCTCTTATTCTTTCCTCTTCTGCTGTACCTTGTTTGACCAACTCGAAGCACTGCTGTCCCATTAGCCTGCACTTCACTATGAAATAACATAACAGTTAAAGAAAAATCAACACTGATGATGCTGAACTCCTTGTGCTAAACCTGCTGTATGGAAACACTTAGGAGAGCTTCAGTCACTTCAGTGGTCACAGCTTTAAGTAGGTAATCACTCTCAGTGCATTACCTGGAGTCCTGTTTGCTTGACAATAAAACTTCTTCTAACTGTGTCTAACATGTTGTTCTGTTCTTTTGTTTTTACATAAAAGCACACCTGTAATACACTACCGTTCAAAAGTTTGGGGTCACCCAGACAATTTTGTGTTTTTTCCATGAATACTCACGCTTTCATTTATCAAATGAGTTACAAAATGAATAGAAAATATAGTCAAGGCATTGAGAATGTTAGAAATAATGATTTTTTAGTTGAAATAATAATTTTGTCCTTCAAACTTTGCTTTCATCAAAGAATGCTCCCTTTGCAGAAATTACAGCATTGCAGACCTTTGGCATTCTAGCTGTTTATTTGCTGAGGGAATCTGAAGAAATTTCACCCCACGCTTCCTGAAGCACCTCCCACAAGTTGGATTGGCTTGATGGACACTTCATACGGTCAAGCTGCTCCCACAACAGCTCAATGGGGTTGAGATCTGGTGACTGCGCTGTCCACTCCATTACAGACAGAATACCAGCTGCCTGCTTCTTCCCTAAATAGTTCTTGCATAATCTGGAAGTGTGCTTTGGGTCATTGTCCTGTTGTAGGAGGAAATCCAATCAAGCGCTGTCCACAGGGTATGGCATGGCGTTGCAAAAATGAGTGATAGCCTTCATTATTCAAAATCCCTTTTATTTTTTACAAATCTCCCACTTATCAGAATCAGAATCAGCTTTATTCGCCAAGTATGCTTGAACACACAAGGAATTTGACTTCAGTAAACTGTGCTCTCTTTGTACAAGGCATAAGAATAGGAATAAGAATAAGAACTACAATAAAAAATAAAATAAAAATATAATAACAATAACCTTAGCTATAAATACAAAGAAACAACAAATAGGCATGACTAATATGTACAGGCTAAAATAATATGATAAAGTGCAGTGGTGAGTTGCAGAGGTAGTTTTACATTATAAAATAGTAGTTAAATAATACAAAAAATAGAAATATGGAATTCTGCTTGAGAATTGTTGCATTGTGTATCTACATGTGTATTTACAGAGAGTATTGATCCAACAGGTATGACACTGTTATGGTTTAGTGTTCATCAGAGTGACAGCCTGGGGGAAGAAACTGTTCTTATGGCGGGTTGTTTTGGCGCACAGTGATCTGTAGTGCCTGCAGGAGGGGAGGAGTTTGGACCGGTACAAGTCCTGGATGGGGGGCAGGTCGACACCGATGATTTTTTCTGCAGTCCTTATAGTCCGTTGCAGTCTGTGTTTGTCTAGTTTGGTTGCAGAGCCAAACCAGACAGTGATGGAGGTACACAGAACAGACTGGATGATGGAGGTGTAGAACATGATCAGCAGCTCCTGGGGCAGGTTGAACTACCTGAGCTGACGCAGGAAGTACATCCTCTGCTGGGCCTTTTTTCTGATTGTGTCTATGTGGGAGGTCCACCTCAGGTCCCGGGAAATAGTGGATTTTATATTGCACCAAAGCAGCCCCACACCATCACATTACCTCCACCATGCTTAACAGATGGCGTCAGGCACTCTTCCAGCATCTTTTCACTTGTTCTGCGTCTCACTAATCTTCTTCTGTGTGATCCAAACACCTGAAACTTCGATTTGTCTGTCCATAACACTTTTTTTCCAATCTTCCTCTGTCCAATGTCTGTGTTCTTTTGCACATATTCATCTTCTCCTTTTATTGGCCAGTCTCAGATATGGCTTTTTTCTTTGCCACTCTGCCTAGAAGGCCAGCATCCCGGAGTCACCTCTTCACTGTAGACGTTGACACTGGTGATTTGCGGGTACCATTTAATGAAGCTGCCAGTTCAGGACCTGTGAGGCGTCTATTTCTCAAACTAGAGACTCTACTGTACTTGTCTTCTTGTTCAGTTGTGCACCGGGGCCTCCCACTTCTCTTTCTACTCTGGTTAGAGCCTGTTTGTGCTGTTCTCTGAAGGGAGTAGTACACATCGTTGTAGGAAATGTTCAGTTTCTTGGCAATTTCTCGCATGGAATATCCTTCATTTCTAAGAACAAGAATAGACTGTGGAGTTTCATATGAAAGTTCTCTTTTTCTGGCCATTCTGAGAGTATAATCGAACCCACAAATGTGATGCTCCAGATACTCAACTAGCTCAAAGAAAGGCCAGTTTTACAGCTTCTCTAACCAGCAAAACCATTTTCAGCTGTGCTAAAGTAACTGCACAAGGGTTTTCAAGATGTTTCTAATCATCCATTAGCTTTCTAACGCGATTAGCAAACACAATGTACCATTAGAACACTGGAGTGATGGTTGCTGGAAATGAGCCTCTATACACCTTTGTAGATATTCCATTAAAAAACAGACGTTTGCAGCTAGAATAGTCATTTACCACATTAACAATGTATAGAGTGTATTTCTGATTAATTTAATGTTATCTTCATTGAAAAAAACTGTGCTTTTCTTTCAAAAATAAGGACATTTCTAAGTGACCCCAAACTTTTGAACGGTAGTGTATTTTTTCAACACTTAAAGTTCCTGTGAGGAATTCTTGCTGCTTGTGAAAAAGACTGAAATGAAAACTCTTGCCTGGACACAAGAAAAGAAGACCGTATGCATTGATGCAGTCAAATTGTTACGGCTTGAGCAAAGGACCAGGACCCAAATGCAGAGTACAGGGAAAAAAATATTTATTAAGCAAAAAAACAAAAGGTTCAACTAAAGCGCCTTGCGGGTAAAAACAACTGAGAAAAAGTACAAAACTAGGAGTAACACAAAATCACCCAAAAAGGGGGAAAAGGGTTCTATCAAAAAACTCACAAACAAAAAACTAGGAATCAATCCTCTGGAAAACACTCGAGATAAGTACACAGAAAGCGTGGCTTGAATCTCCTCAGGAGCAAGGCTACAATGGGACATGGAGCATGCGGCTAGAGGAAATAATCTGGCACTGGAGGAGTGTTTGGTGGCAGCTTAAGAAGCCAGTGCTGATGAGAAAATCAGGGACAGGTGTGCCTGATGAGCCTCACTCCTGAGGAGACCGGCCCCGCCCCTACCCATGCAACCTGCAGGCAGAGAAACCCATAGGAAAATAAATTTAGAGAGGAGATCTCAAAAGTGTTTCATTTCTGTCTCCTAGACAACAATGAGATCTGTTTGAAAGCAAAATGAGACTATAGCTTATGTCTCCTGTTTCTCATTCTTGCCTCCAGAAAAAAAGTTGTAAAAAGTCTCAGCTTAGTCTCCCTTTCAGTTCAAAAGGAGATCTGGTCTAAATCTGAAATGATTCTCAGGTATTTCTCAAGTGTTGTGACTCCTTTTGAGCTCAGGTGGAGAAATCAGGGAGCTCTCTTAGTTGTCTCAATCTAACCTCATCCATTTGTTTTTGTCAGACTCAGTTTTTGGGTCTCAAGTTGAGCTCAGATGGAGCAAAGAAAGAGCCTGAGCTCATCTTTTCATCAACATTTATAGTGCCCTGCAAAATTAACATTTCAATGTAATTGTCCACAAACTTACAATTCTCATTAAAACATTTGAACCACTTCAAGATCAGATATTTAGATGTGAAATGATCTCTTCTTTGACTTCACAATATGGTCCTTCCTTTACAAGTCTGTTTGGAACAAAACAACTTCACAAAGATTTAGTGGATTTGAGAGAAATTGTAAAAGATAGAGATTTCATCCCAGGTATGACAGACCATTTATTTAAAATATTTGCCGCAAAAGAGCTGACCAGATTTATCCAGATTATTACAATTAAAGGGGTGGATTCTTTTGGGCGCTGGTGGCCTAGTGGTCTAAGCACCCCACATGCAGAGGCTACAGTCCTCGTTGCAGGGGTCACAGGTTCGATTCCCGGCTGGTCGACCATTTCCTGCATGTCTTCCCCCGCTCACTACTCCCCACATTTCCTGTCTCTCTTCAGCTGTCCTGTCAAATAAAGGCAAAAAGCCAAAAATATATTTTAAAAAAAAGAGAAGAAAATGAGCCATTAATGAGATCTCTCATTTAAGTCTCAAATAAGACTCATGTCATGGTCTCAACTATTTCTCCTCGTGAATTTTAGGAGAAACTAATGAGAACAATTTGAAACTTGAATGAGGCTGAAGTGAGAATCTCAATTTTGTCTCCAGAGACTTAGAAGAGAAAGCCTTGAGCAGTGAATTTTTCCTCTGGGAAGAGAGGGTTAGGGCAAATAACAAAAATCAGGACCATAACACAAATTCTACACAGTCATTTATGTAAAAAAACAAACAAACATTGCAGTGGGGGTAGGTGTCCATTAAAGTGTTAAACATGCTGCAGGATCAAGGTTTTAAAAACAATGCATGTCAAGGATTCTCAATGAATGATATACGTTTCACTTTTAAAAGAAAGCAGGCTGCAAACTTTTATTATAAACACTACTTACTCATGTACAGGATGAGAGTAGTGTGAGATTAGAGATACTACTTTGGCCACTGGGGGGTGCTATAAACCAAAAATAATTTAATTATTTATTTAACATTTAGGAGAAACACCTGAAATGCCCCAGTTAAAAAAAAAAATAAGGACACAATGAATAACTGCTACAGGAAAACATTCAAAACTACCTGAATGGACTCGCCAATCGGTGACACACACACACACACACACACACACACACACACACACACACACACACACACACATTGCACTTTGATGGATATACCATAACTGGAACACTGGAAGTATTTGCTGCTGCAGGTTTGGTTGCAAGACTTGCTCTCACAGTGGATGCAAATGTTCTTTTTTTAAATCCTGTATCTCAATTCATTGATTCAAATTAGTTCATTCAGTAATTCTGAAAACATTTTGCAAATGTTCTCTTATGGAACATCAGTTGTAAACCCTGTCCCCTGAAGGCAATGCACTCCCTTACTTCTACCCTGACTTGTATTTTTTTAGAGAGAGCTCATTAGCTGCCTTGACAGAAACGATGACATTCCACATATGACAAGACCCAGCCTGCCTCAGTCCAGATTTATGCTTAGTCAAGTGTTTCCATCCATCCATCCATCCATCCATACTGCTTATCCCATTTTGGATTCACAGGGGGGCTTGTGCCTATCCCAGCTGCCATTGGGCAAGAGGCGTGTTACACCTTCAACTGGTTCATCCTAGGGCTTGACACATAGAGACAGGTAACCTTTCATACTTACATTCACACCTATAGCCAACATAGGGTCACCAATTAACCTAACAAGCATGTACTTGAAGACTCTGGGAGAAAGTTGGAGTGCCTGAGGTGGGGGTAACACAAGCATGCAACTCCATCATGAGAGGCCCCTGAACCTGCTCAGGATTTAAGACAGGAATCCTCTTGCTGTGAGGCGACAGCATGTACATTTCAGATTTCAGCAACACCATAAATCACTTACTTTAAAGTAGTGTGTCCTTAAAGCACATACAAAACAAACTAACCCAGCCTGAAGTTGTTTTCACATACACCAAGAGTTCCACTGAGGACTTTAACATCCAAACTCAGACAGACAATAAGAGCCTGAGCATCAAACATATGGTTATACTGAGGAACAGGGTATTTTTCTCTCACAGTGCATGATTACATAAAAGGTCCTTCAGCCCTACAGGAACAGGTTTGAACATGAATTATGGGTGGGGGAGCCGCGCCCAGGGCCTTACAGCCCCTCCTGAACACACAGTAAAGACAGACATTCCAACCATCTGTACATTGCTGGTTTAAGAACTCTGACTGCTGAAACAATCGGATCAGACTGGAGGAATCTTAGCTTTGAAGACTGGATCACTTGTATGCATTAGAACAATGCATGGCACTGCAGGGGGCACATATGGTCTGCACCCATAGTATGTGTTCAGAACATTAAGTGCAGGTGCTGAACTGAAAGGACACTTTTAAACACATTTTCTTTCTTGCAGCTAGTTTTTATTCCAAAACAATCAGGAATATGATTAAATATAGAAACACAGAACACAACGGACATGAGTTACACCAGTAACTGCATCATTCACCTTATCCAAATAGGGGAAATATATTTTGGAACTGAAGAGGCCTTTTAAGATAAGATAAGAGATACTTTATTAGTCCCCCATTGAGGGAAATTCTTTTGTTACAGCAGCTTACAACACGGGACAGGGGAACACAACAATGTACTAACATAGTTCAAAAATATAATAACAGTAATAATAGCAATGATAAAGGTAAAATAAAATAGAATAGAATAAATAGAATAAAATAAATAGAATAAAATAAAATAGAATAAAATAAAATAGAATAAAACGTAATAAAATAAAATATAATAAAATATAATATAATAAAATATAATAAAATCAAATAAAATAGATAAAATAGAATAAAATATAACAGAATAAAATATAACAGAATAAAATATAATAGAATAAAATAGAATAAAATATAATAAAATAAAATAGAATAAAATAGAATAAAATAGAAGAACATAAAATAGAATAGAATAGAAGAAAATGAAATAGAAGAAAATAGAATAAGATAAAATAGAATAAAATAAAATAGAATAAAATAAAATAGAAACCATTATCTTGACCGCTTATCCCGTTAGGGGTCACAGGGGGGCTGGAGCCTATCCCAGCTGGCTTCGGGCGGCAGGCAGGGGACACCCTGGACAGGTCGCCAACCAATCACAGGGCTAACACAGAGAGACAGACAACCATTCACACCCACACTCACACCCATGGGCAATTTAGAGTGATCAATTAACCTGGTGAGCTTGTTTTTGGACTGTGGGAGGAAGCCGGAGTACCCGGAGAGAACCCATGCATGCACATGGAGAACATGCAAACTCCACACAGAAAGGCACCCGCCCAGACGGGGATTCGAACCAGGAACCTTCTAGCTGTGAGGCAACAGCGCTACTCACTGCACCACCGTACAGCCCATAAAATAGAATAAAATAGAATAAAATAGAATAAAATATGGCAACTATTACAGATGTATCCACACTATGTACACTTCTATCTGATAAATAGATAAGGTAAGTTATTGCACAGATTAAATTGCACCAGGTTATTTAAAAACAAAAATACACAGTATGAAGAACAGTGTGATTCAGATGGATACAGTAGTTATTTGTGAATGTGCCAAGTCACATAGTAACTTCCATGTAGTGGAATGAAAGATGAGAACAGATGATTAACGGGACACAGCAGTGCTGGTGTTAAACAGTTTGATTGCAGATGGGATGAAGGACCTGCGGTAGCGCTCCGTCCTGCAGGGTGGGAGTCTCAGTCTGCTGCTGAAGGAGCTGCTCAGGGACCCCACAGTCTCATGCAGGGGGGGGTGAGAGGGATTGTCCATAATGGATGTCAGCTTGGCTAACATCCTCCTCTCACCCACCTCCTCTATGGAGTCCAGAGGACAGCCCAGGACAGAACTGGCCCTCCTGACCAGTCTGTTAAGTCTTTTCCTGTCCCTGTCTGTGCTCCCTGCTCCAAGGTTATTATAGTTTTGCATTTTTCATTTGTTTCTATTTTTATTTCGTTTTGACTTTTTGTTTTCAATTTCAGTTTAGTTTTAATTAGTTTTTGAAGCGGGTTTGCTAGTTTAGTTTAGTTTCTATTTTTTGAAAATGCTTAGTTTTAGTTTAGTTTTTATTAGTTTCAGTTCTAGTTTTAGTCTTTTTTGCCTGTGTGCCTGGCCAGGGGTTAGCTTCTGTTTCAGGGTAAGGGGGCTGGGCACTCTCTCTTGCCTTGACAAGGTATGCTAGGTTAGCCGTCTTGTGTGAGCTTTTAAAATGGACTTTAAGATTAGTGGGATTTTCCCCCTTGAGAAACATATTTTCAACATATTTTATCACCTTCCATTGCAAGGCACTTACTCCTATCAGAGACAGTCATATTCAAAGTAATCCCAAATGGGGCTCTGCCGCTTTCTCCTGACTTTCGCTGCCATTAACGCTCTGCAGGCAAAGTGTGGATGAGCCAAATGAAGTGAAACTGGCAGAAAACAAACAAAAAATTAATATCTTAAAAAATAGGGAATACTGGTAGATACTCTGTAGGATAGTACTCTCCCTGGGGTGTCGGTCAGAACACACTGGACAAGAGACAGGATGGAGCTTTAACCGTTTAGTGAATATTCTCCTTGTACAGCACAACAGTACAGCAGACCCAATGAGGCCACAGAGGCCAACACATCAAATAAATACACAAACATAAGGGTGATGGTCACAATATGGACACTTAGGCTAGCATTACTGACCCTCTATAGTGTTAAATAATATGGTGATTCACTGATACATCCTTAACAATAAAATAAGCAATAAACAATAATCATTGATACAGAGATAATGATTCAGATGCTACCACTACAAGTATACTAATAATCAATAATCAACAGGATCATATGGGTGATTAATAATATGAGATGACGCATGCCCTCATGGCGTCTATTTGCTCTCTCGGGAGTTTTAACACACGTGAATGCCTATGGACAGGAAAAGTCAGTTCTCCGTCTCATTATACTTACTTGTTGGGCATTCACACAGGAACGGTTATAAACAGGGCAGGTAGTCGGAGCAAGAGAGTTCGTCTCTAATCCTCCCGCAATTCTAGCTCGCAGTGAGTGCGCGCGCCCGTCAGCTGCAGGCTCCGTTTGGCGCGCTCCCGTGCAGATGCAGAGAGCAGAGACGTCCACCCGATCGTTCTTGATTTTTTTTACATATCCACTCAAAATACTGAGTTTAAGACGAAAACTAAAGACATGTTCTCTATCATTTTAGTTTATTTTAGTTAGTTTTGTAAACTCACAATACAGTTTCAGTTAGTTTTCGTTTTTTTGTGAAGCCTCGTTTTTATTTTTATTTCAGTTAACGAAAATGTTTTTTCACCTCTCGTTTTCGTTATTTCGTTAGTTTTCGTTAACTATAATAACCTTGCCCTGCTCCCCAGCAGACCACTGCATAGAAGAAAGCAGACGCTACCACAGTGTCATGAAATGTCTGTAACAGAGTCCTGCACACTCTGAAGGACCTAGCTCTCAGGAACAGATGGGTGACGTCACGGATACTACGTCCATATTTTATACAGTCTATGGTTTAACACAGCCAGGTCATAACTTGTATTACATTGTTTTAAAAGTGGAAGGAGCTTTACTTTTGCTGTCACATAACAGAGTTTGACAGTAAGGAGTAGACTAAAATCACGTTTAAAGTCATGGTTGGTTTGGAGACCCGCATCAGCTCCTGATTCCTATATTGACTGTAATCTCTGAGCTGAATCTCTGTTTTGAGGCCAATCATCGCCAGTGTGACGTAAAGAGGCGGAGTTTGAGCCTCCTCGCCAACAGCTATAGGGTTCCCGCAGTCAGCTGTGCCTCTCATTGGAAGACTAGTAATCTCAATTAGAAAAAACTTCACCCCCCTCACAGTGGGAGTCGATTGAGAAATGAGCTATCCAGACCACACTGGTCTTTTGAACCAGGCTGTAAACATGTTTATTTCTGCTGTAAAGATCGTCTTTTTTCCCATTCATGTGTATGTGACTTCAGGTACTTCAAGACTTCCAGTCTCAAGCGGATCCTCCATGAACTGCAGCTTTTAACACTTCCACATTGGACTCATATTTTCAGACCGGAGGTTGCCGCTTGGCATTGACTGTTTGAGTTATTTATGTCATAGTATATAAATAAATCACTCTCCGGCATGAAGACATCAACCTGCATCCTGGACCCCCTCTCCTCCTCACTGACCAAAGCTTGTCTCCCTGCCCTTCAACCCCTTATCCTCTCCATAATCAACTCCTCCCTATCCACTGGTTCTGTCCCTCCCGCCCTCAAACTCGCCTCTGTCACACCCATCCTCCAAAAAACCAGGACTCGACCAGAACAGCCCCAACAATTACCGTCCCATTTCCAACCTCCCGTTCCTGTCAAAGATCCTTGAACGCACTGTCGCCACCCAGCTCAAAGCCTATCTTCACTCCAATCAACTGTACGAACCATTTCAATCCGGATTCAGAACTCATCACAGCACAGAAACAGCCCTTCTCAAAATCACCAACGACCTCATCCTCTCATCTGATAACAACTCCCTCAGCATCCTCCTCCTCCTGGACATTAGTGCAGCTTTCGACACCCTCAATCACTCCATCCTCCTCACCCGCCTTCAATCTTCCCTCGGTATCACTGGCACCGCCCTCTCCTGGTTCAAATCCTACCTCTCTGACCGCCACCAGTTTATCAGCATCAACAACCTCAAGTCACGCACAGCCCCCCTCTCTCATGGTGTCCCCCAGGGTTCGGTGCTTGGTCCCCTCCTCTTCATCATCTACATGCTCCCCCTTGGTCACATCATACGCCGCCACGGCCTCCACTTCCACTGTTATGCCGACGACATCCAGCTTTACATTTCAACCACATCCATTACCGCTGCTTCCCACACCACCCTCACAAACTGCCTCACTGAAATAAACTCCTGGATGCAAACAAACTTTCTCAAACTCATTTGTAATAAATCCGAAATTCTTATCATAGGCCCAAAATCCTTCACTTCCACCTGCCCAGACTTCTCACTCACTATTGATAAATCCACTGTTTCAGCATCCACCCACATCCGTAACCTTGGTATCATTTTTGATCAGTCACTCAACTTTCAAAAACACATTAACAATATTTCAAAAAACGCTTTCTTCCACCTCAAAAACATCGCCCGTCTCCGCCCCTCCCTTTCCTTCACTGCAGCTGAAACTCTCATCCACGCCTTCATCACCTCAAGACTTGATTATTGCAATAGCATCCTCTACGGTACACCCAACACCCTCCTCAACAAACTACAATACATACAAAACTCAGCTGCACGCCTCCTCACTCACTCCCGCTCCAGAGACCACATCACCCCCAGTCCTCCAGAACCTCCATTGGCTTCCCATCCCCTCAAGAATACAGTACAAGATCCTCCTCATCACCTACAAAGCCCTCCACAATCTAACTCCCTCTTACCTCACTGACCTTCTGCAGCCATATAATCCCTCCACCAACGCCAACCTCCTCACCCCTCTCACTAAACCCAAGCACCGAACCTGGAGGGACAGGGCCTTCTCTGCCGCTTCCCCCACCCTCTGGAACTCTCTCCCACAACACCTCAGATTCTCTCCCTCACTCACAACATTCAAATCCGGACTCAAAACACACCTTTCTACAAAGGCTTTTAAACTAGAATTGATTGATTTTTTTTTTTTTCTTGTTTTGTTAAACAAAGAAAAAACTGAAATGATTGTTTTTGGAGCCAAGGAAGAAAGGTTAAAGGTTACTGCTCAGCTCCAATCTGCAATGATGAAATGTTCAAACCAAGCCAGAGACCTTGGTGTAGTCTTAGACTCAGACCTTAATTTCAGCAGCCACATTAAGACAATTACAAAGTCAGCCTACTATCACCTTAAGAATATATCAAGGATTAAAGGACTCATGTCTCAGCAGGATGCAGAAAAACTCGTCCATGCATTTATCTTTAGCAGACTAGACTACTGTAACGGGGTCTTTACAGGACTCCCTAAAAAGTCCATCAGACGGCTGCAGCTCATACAGAATGCTGCTGCTCGAGTCCTAACAAGGACCAAAAAAGTAGACCACATCACTCCAGTTCTTAGATCTCTACACTGGCTTCCTGTCTGTCAGAGAATAGACTTTAAAATCCTGCTGATGGTTTATAAAGCACTGAATGGTTTAGGCTGATCTGCTACTACTTTATGAACCACCTCGACCTCTGAGGTCATCAGGTACTGGTCTGCTTTCAGTCCAGAGAGTCAGAAGGAAACATGGTGAAGCAGCGTTTAGTCATTATGCTCCACATATCTGGAACACACTCCCTGAAAGCTGCAGGTCTGCTCCAACTCTCACCTCTTTTAAATCAAAGATTAAGACTTTTTTATTTACCTCTGCCTTCCTATCTTAGATTATTTTAACCCACTTTAAATTAAAATTTTAATGTAATTTTTAATATATTTCTAATTTTCCTTTTCTTTTCTGTTTTATTATATTTGTCATTTTAATTATGTTCTTTTATGCCTGTCTGAATGTCTCCAATGCTTTTAATGTGTTAATGTAAAGCACATAGAGTTGCCCTCGTGTATGAAATGTGCTATACAAATAAAGCTGCATTGCCTTGCCTTGCCTTTGTTTTTATTTTTGCTGCCTTGCTTTTCTTTGCTTTTTTTTTTGCACTGTTTTCCTTTGCTTTACTTTTCTATTGTATAATTTTATTTTCCTGTAAAGCGCTTGGAGAATCTTTTAAAGTGCTTTTATAAATAAAATGTATTATTATTATTATTATTATTATTATTATTATTATTATTATTATTATTATTATTATAGTGCAATTGAATGTACAAATGTACAGTGTGCAAGTTTTGAGGTAGTCTGTTGCTTGTACTGTTCGTATCAGAGTCCGGGAGTGGCCGAGACTACAGAGCACCACTTTGCAGAGTTCAGCAGTCTTGCAGCCTCAGGACAGAAGCTCTCTCTGCACACCAGCTGAACCCTGTTCTTGTTGTAGCAGGCAGGATTGACCATACCATCTTGGTGCTCCCTTCCAAAAACTACACCTGTCATCAAAACCTTTGTTAGAGTTGAAGCACAGAACCAGATTTAAGACGTGACAAATAAGCCCTGAAACAAATATGCAATACATTTTCCGGATATGTATGTGAGGTATGAGGTGAGGCCACAGCGACATGAGTGAAACATGACCATTGATAGAAACTTGGCTTCACTTCAGTGACTGATTGATGTGCAGCCCACACCCCGTCATGCTAGCATGTTGTTAACAGCACAGCGTGTTGTCACAGGTACCAGTTCTACCTTTAAGTTATGCAATGCAAACACTACGCCTCTGTCTTCTGCTGTGTGTTAGAATAAATACGTTCACACTTCAGTGAGAAAAGACAATCAAGGGAGTTCGCTCATCTTCATCTCTGCAGGAAACTGCTGAACTTGTAACATTACATTTAAACAAGGAACTCTTGTATGCTTACATTAACATTCATATCATAACCTGTTTTGATACCTATTATCTTGATAGAGCTCATCATTTTAGTCCTTTTGGTTGCATGACATTAGACAGTGCTTTGCATTTTCAGTGAGATCTGTCAGTGCAGGCTTGCATGCCAGCTTTCTGTTCCATCTGTAGTATAGGACAAAGCCACAACACACATACAGCTTATTATTACACAAACACACACACACACACAAAAAAGGGAGCATTCGGTCAACAGCTTGGCTGTCTGTCTGCCATACAGGACTGGATGAGTGACAACTTCTTGCAGTTAAACACAAAAAAAACTGAAGTCCTCATTATTGCCTCGGACAGCAATGCAACTAAGGTCACCAATTACTTGGGCTCTCTCTCCACCGCTGTAAAAAAGTCTTTAAGAAATCTGGGTGTTATTTTGATTTATTACTTTTTTTTTATGATGAATTTTTTTATTATCTGTAAGGTGACCTTGGGTGATTTGAAAGGCGCCCAAAATAAAATGTATTATTATTATTATTATTATTGATTCTCTGTAAAGCACTTTATGACTATGTCTGTGAAAGGTGCCATACTAAATAAAGTTTACTTACTTACTTACTTACATTAAGTCATTGGATGAGCTCATCAATGACAAACTTTTGTCTCGGATGACAAAATAATAGAAACTGTGGCACGACTGCAAAGTGGCATAACTTATTCCTTCACATATGCAGCACAATAACAAAGCAACAAGTGGTTAAGAAGCATTTTATTCACTTTAACAAGCACTGAACACATAAAGATGACTTCCCATAGGAAAAGAAATGTAGAGAGGAGATCTCAAAAGTGTTTCATTTCTGTCTCCTAGACAACAATGAGATCTGTTTGAAAGCAAAATGAGACTATAGCTTATGTCTCCTGTTTCTCATTCTTGCCTCCAGAAAAAAAAGTTGTAAAAAGTCTCAGCTTAGTCTCCCTTTCAGTTCAAAAGGAGATCTGGTCTAAATCTGAAATGATTCTCAGGTATTTCTCAAGTGTTGTGACTCCTTTTGAGCTCAGGTGGAGAAATCAGGGAGCTCTCTCAATTGTCTCAATCTAACCTCATCCATTTGTTTTTGTCAGACTCAGTTTTTGTGTCTCAAGTTGAGCTCAGATGGAGCAAAGAAAGAGCCTGAGCTCATCTTTTCATCAACATTTATAGTGCCCTGCAAAATTAACATTTCAATGTAATTGTCCACAAACTTACAATTCTCATTAAAACATTTGAACCACTTCAAGATCAGATATTTAGATGTGAAATGATCTCTTCTTTGACTTCACAATATGGTCCTTCCTTTACAAGTCTGTTTGGAACGAAACAACTTCACAAAGATTTAGTGGATTTGAGAGAAATTACAAAAGATAGAGATTTCATATCTCCAGGTATGACAGACCATTTATTTAAAATATGGGCCGCAAAAGGGCTGACCAGATTTATCCAGATTATGGCTAGATTATGACTGTGGCCTAGCGGTCTAAGCGCCCCACATACGGAGGCTACAGTCCTCGTCACAGGGGTCGCCGGTTCGATTCCCAGCCCGTCGACCATTTCCTGCATGTCTTCCTCCGCTCACTACTCCCCACATTTCCTGTCTCTCTTCAGTTGTCCTGTCAAATAAAGGCAAAAAGTCCAAAAATATATTTTAAAAAAGAGAAGAAAATGAGCCATTAATGAGATCTCTCATTTAAGTCTCAAATAAGACTCATGTCATGGTCTCAATTATTTCTCCTAGTGAATTTTAGGAGAAACTAATGAGAACAATTTGAAACTTGAATGAGGCTGAAGTGAGAATCTCAATTTTATCTCCAGAAACTTAGAAGAGAAAGCCTTGAGCAGTAACATTTTCCTCTGGGTACAGTCCTCATCACAGGGGTCGCCGGTTCGATTCCCAGCCGGTCGACCATTTCCTGCATGTCTTCACCCGCTCACTACTCCCCACATTTCCTGTCTCTCATCAGCTGTCCTGTCAAATAAAGGCAAAAAGGCCAAAAATATAATTAAGAAAATTAGCCATTAATGAGATCTCTCATTTAAGACTCATGTCATGGTCTCAATTATTTCTCCTAGTGAATTTTAGGAGAAACTAATGAGAACAATTTGAAACTTGAATGAGGCTGAAGTGAGATACTCATTTTTGTCTGCAGAGACTTAGAAGAGAAAGCCTTGAGCAGTAACATTTACCTCTTTTAAAACTGTTAACTTTTGATGTCTCGCCAGGAGTTTCTGATTACTTGTGTAAACTGTCAGATTTTATAGTCTTAGAAACATTACACCAGGGGCAATACAAGTAATCACTCTGTCAATTTGCCTGATCCAGGATTTGTTCAAACAGGACTTGATAAAAAAAAAAAAAGGAGTGAAACTGACAAGCCATAAAAAAAAAAAAAGAAGCTGTTTCCCTAGTTGGAGCAACAGGTCTGATTTCCTCTGTAGGCAAAGAGTGAAATGGGGCGGTGACAGGCGGGTGAAGAGATTACTGAGAGACAGATAAAGGATCAGTGTGGAAAGGTTTTGGATACCTGGCTGAGGTGTGACCCTTGTGATAAAACCAAAGAATGCAGTAGCAAAACAACAACACAAACAACACAATCAAAAACAGCTATTGTTTGATAGAGAAGACAGGATATTTTTTTAAAGTGCATTACTCTTGATTTTGGTATAATAAATGTCCCAACCTTCTTCTGCAGTATGAGTAGTATCATCCACCGGTGTTTCAGTGGGAATAGCATGTAATCAGGAAACAGTCCAAGTGATGAGCAAAACACACTGATAGTAACCCACTGCAATGGAATCCTGAAAAACATCCTCAGTCATCTAATCACAGTTAGCTTTATTAAGCATCTGTAAAGAAATATGTGCATGCAACTACACCTACCACTCCCAAGTTGCTTGGAAGATTGAAAATCTCCCAGGGACTGAAATGTTGTCAGATGATGTGGATGGATTCTGAGATGTTTTCTTTCTCAGGTTGAAAGAGATAGAATAATTGCAGAAAGCAAAAAACAGTTTCATGAACGTTTTGATTCTTCCTCCAAAGACGAGAGGGAGACTAGCAGAAAGCAATGATGGCGTTGGAGAAACCTGCAGAACAATAAAGCAGCAGTAGCACTGTCATGTGGTTTAAGAGAACAGTCTGTGCTGTGAAAGCTAAAGGTGCATTTTAAAAGGGAATGTCACATGAGGGTGTAACAGGGTGAGCGGTCTGTCTGAGGTGTCAAGCTCCAAATAATTTGTATACAATCAAATTGCCACCAAGTAATTGCTAAATAGAGGCCGTGCATTAAATCAAAAGGGTGCTGGAGTTGACTCTGCTATGTGCTGTCATCTCTCTGCAGGGAATCTGCAGGTACAGCAGTGCTTACACTGTAAACCCAAACGTTCAAAATAATGAATTATTGTAAGTTGGGTAAACTTGAAAACAGAAAAAATCTCTTCTAACTTCATTATTTTGAGTTGCTGTGGCTTCTTGTGCCTTTATAAGAAAGAAAGGTACTTTTATTGATCCCCAGGGGGAAATTCAATTTTTTCGGGCCGTACTTTGGACATGCCTGTGCTACACATACAGTTTGTTTGGTATATACCAAGCGGCAGGACACTTTTACAAACATAGGAACAGAGACCCAACTTCAAGACAGGGTAAGACTCAGTCTGACCCCACCTTAATCCATCATGAGCATTGCACATCGCAGTATTTAGCTAGTTACAGTGGAGAGGAAAAACTTCCTTTAACAGGCAGAAACCTCCAGCAGGACCAGACTCATGTTAGACAGCCATCATGCCTCGACTGAGTTGGGTCTGGAAAGACAGATAGAGGGGAGTAAGAGAGAGAGGGGATAGTGATGAGACGAGTCGTAGAAGCTGTTGCCGCTGGAGTCCAGATCGTCTGCAGCAGGAGGACGTCTACGGCAGCTCAGAGGAACCTACTAGACAAGGGAGCTCAGGGACTCCAGAAAGGTCTATGGTTAGTAACTTTAATGGGACAGGCAGAGTTAAAGTAAGTGATGAGGGGGAAGGGGGTGAGCTAGGATCCCAGTGTCAGTGCACCAGTTCCCCTGGCAGTCTAGGCCTATAGCAGCATAACTAAGAGCTGGTCCAAGCCTGATCCAGCTCTAACTATAAGCTTTATCAAAAAGGAAAGTTTGAAGTCTACTCTTAAAAGTGGAGAGGGTGTCTGCCTCCCGGACCCTGACTGGTAGATGATTCCAAAGGAGAGGGGCCTGATAACTGAAGGTTCTACCTCCCATACTACTTTTAGAGATTTTAGGTACAACTAGCAGGCCTGCATGTTGGGAGCGTAGAGGTCTAGAGGGGTAATAGGGCACTATGAGCTCTTTAAGATACAAGGGTGTCTGATTTTTAAGGGATTTGTAGGTTAGAAGAAGGATTAACTGTCTATCTTTGATTCTTTGGGAACAAGTATTGGCAATTTAGACATTTAAGTATAAGACATTTCTGATAAGCAGTCATGTTTCTGTTGAACAAGGTTGTTGGCTGTTCTACTATATCATAAGTTCAGAAATGTGTATTTATTGTGAGCTCCCTAGTCTCCTCCCCTCCCTTTTCTTCTGTTCCCCTGTGTGTTTGTCTTGTGTTCCTGCTCAACCAACTTGCTGCAATCAAGCCTGCTCACCTGCTGCTAATCATCAATCAAGCCATCCACTCTGTCTGCACTACTTAAGCCCGGCTCAGTCCTCCACTCATCGGCAGATTGTCCGTTTACCAAGCGTGTTATTCAGCACAGGCCCTTTCTTGAGAAGTGTTTTTAAACTCCTTTTACTTGTGAAAGAAACTAACTCTGTCTCTCCCTGTGACCAGATCTTCAAGCAACTTACTTCAACCAAACGCCCAGCTCCATAACCACAATCACAGCCAGCCACTCACCATCTGCACCCTGGACACCTGAACTCTACCTGCACCTCCTCTCATTAAAACCCTGTTTTCAAAACTTCATTTGTGTCTGAACTGTGGGTCCTAACCTGGATTCAATACAACATTTATTTACTGTAAAACCAGGAGTAACACTTGAGCCATATCTCCTTAAAGCTAGGGTTGGTAGTCTCGGAAAACTAGCATGAATTTGAATGTAGCTTTTCCTCATGACTCCGTCTAACCCCTCCCCTCCTCCCTCAGAGCTCCTCCAAAACGACGCCCCCGCTCACATGCACGACCGCCGCTGATTCTCGACCATATGATGGTGACTGATTCAAAACCGGTCCTCACCAAAACATTCTCATAGTGAAAGTTAAAAACACAAACAAACATGGCTGCTGTTAGCACTCACAACTGTCATGCTAGCATTATCCAGTTGTACTGGTGACACGATATCAGGAGAAAAGTTATAACACATATATAACACTGTAACAGCTCTACTGTTTGTTAAACCTGTTCAGTGTAGATGCTCTTAATTCCTACAGTGTTGACAGTCAGTGAAGGCATCAGGAGAGGTGGAGAGTGTGCGGGAGAGAGGAGAGACAAGAGGAGAAGTTCTTCATTCATTCAAACATTGATTGTTGCTTTGTTGGTTGGCGTGATCACGGCCGACAGTGACCGGTTATTAAAGCTCAACATGTTCATGAATCGGCTCGTCATCCCTACAGCGTCCGGACCAAGCGGCAAACTCCGGTCTCAAACGATGAAGCCAATGCGGAAGTGTTATAAACTGCAATACATCGAAAATCCTCTTGAGGCTGCAGAAACACCGGAAACCACATAGATATGAATGGGAAAAAGACGATCTTTGCAGCATTAATAAACATGTTTACAGCCTGGTTCAAAAAACGGCTTGGCCCTACAACGCTAATCTCTCTATCGGCACACACTGTACGGGGGTGAATTTTTTTCTAACGTGACGGTTCAGAAGATATTAAGATTATGAGTTTTGCCCAAATAAGGACATGACTGACGTGACTCCCGGTCGGGAACACACAGCCATTGGCTAAGAGACTCACACTACATCACACTCTGCCCAGTTGAGTTCCGCATTACCAATATGGCTGCTGCCGTCAATTTGCTTCAAAACAGCTCTCAGGAACAGATGGGTGACGTCACGGATACTACGTCCATATTTTATACAGTCTATGGTCTGGACGGACGCTACAATACATCTACATTTTCTGTAGGACTTACTGAACGTCATTAATTATTCTGCTTGTTGGTGAGAGCCTTTTAGACTCTGATCCGGACTACAGTCCTGAGCAAAGCACCTCATCAGGTCAGAGGGGACAGGCCTGAGGACGAGCGAGAGGGGCAGTCAATAGAGTCAGGGGAAGTAGAGGCAGGAGACGGGGACTCGGAGGAGTGCACGCCGGGGAAATGTACGCGCAGGAGGAGGGCAGAACGGCTGGACGGGATTTGATTGGTTTAAAATTTGGGACCCAAAAAACGGTGATTGGTTGGTGTTTTCCCAGGTTTACTCCGGCTGTAGATAGCAGCTTTTTTTTCCACTCTTTTTTAAGAACACATTATGTATTGATTACCATCAGGACATAAAGATCATTTTAACCAGTATGACAAAAAGTGGATCTAAATCTGAACACCAACCCCAGATTTAAATATGCAAGATGTAGTTAAAAGTTTTGAGTGTCTAAAGTCTGTTTATGACTTTTAAGGATTTTTAAAAAATGGCAAATTGGACTAATACATTTCAAGTCCAGCTAACATAAAATATTATGTCTGTGTTAACTCAATTTCATAGAATTGTTTAAAGGTGACATATCATGCAAAATGGACTTTTTAATGGTTCTCTACCTGAAATATGTGTCCCTGTCTACAAACCCCCTGAGAATGAAAAAAATCCATTCTGCCCCTGTTCTGATTTCTCCACCTTTCTGTAAATGTGTGTGAAACGAGCCGTTTCAGACTTCAGTGTTTTTGTTACGTAACAACAATATCCGGTCTGTCACGGAGTCAGAGCTCGGAGCTTGTTCAGCCCATAGACTGTATAAAATACAACTCAACCCCTCCTCTGTTTTTCATTACCTGCACACATGTGTGCTAACAAGGAGCTTAGGAGGGAGGCATGCTAGTTGTAGGCTGTCTTAATAAACACAAAGGTCGGTTTTACTCCCCACGTCTGCAGATTTGAAGATCTAGTGGATGATTTTTATTTATCATGGATAAGTGCTAGCGCTAGTTAGCATAGCTACATAGCTACATGTCGTAGCTGTAGCTGTGTACCAAGACACACGTCGACATACTGACAAATAAAACAACAAGAAACACTAAATCTGTGACCAATCCTTCAGAAAGGTCCTGCTACAGGCACCTCTCCGTCAGGATCAGATTCTGGATCAGATTCAGAGGGTTGAAGTAACGTGATCTCTGAGCAGCCGTGTATATTCAGCCAACATGTAAACATTAGATCAACGTGCTGGACAGCCGAGGCACATCCACTTCCTGAGGGGGCGTGGTCAGAGAGAAAACAGAGTGTTCTGATGAGGAATGAAGAAGAGGACTTTTCAGGCAGACCAAAATCTAATTTCAAAGTGTTTTTTTGAGCATAAACTTTAAAGACATGTTTTGGGGACCTCTTAGACCAATATATATTGATGAAAAAAGCATGATATGTCCCCTTTAATTAAAATGTTAAGTAATTGTAACTCAAAATATTTGAGTTGGCTAAATAAGTACTTTAATCAATCTATTTGAACTTTTAAAACTTAACACTTTTAAGTTATTCAACTTAAAATTATTGAGGCAATAAGTATCTGGGTTTACAGTGCTTATGCAAAAAGTGCTGTGAAGGCAGATTGATGTCAGAGGTCAACATGGGGCCGACCTGTGCTGTCTTGCAGGACATATTTCAGCCATGGAAGACTCAGAGAGGCTAATTAGAACAAACGAAGGTGAAACCTCCAAGGTATGTCATTCACAACTTTACGGTTGCACCCTTTTCAACTGTCCTCAACATTTTGTGTTTGGTATTCATTCGCTCTGCTGGTTCTCATCTGTCAGTTTCCACTGACACTGACACTGAATGACAGGTGGGTCAATCCCTGCAGGGCAATCTCCTTAAGACTGCAGTGGAAAGACGCTTCTGGTTATATTGCTGCATACCTTTAGGGCACCTGTCAGCTGGACCAGTTTGGTTTGAACTATTTATCTCAGTTATGATCTGGTAGAAGTAAGCAGCCCAGCCCAAAGTGTGGCATGTTGATGTGTGGCTCTGAAAGTCTGATTGTATTTAACCTTGGGATATGTTTCCAGAGTTACTTAAATCACAATTTAACTCTGTGCCAAAAACAAATTACTCTATCTACTGAACATACTTGATCACACTGCAGAGAAACAAACTACATAATCTTGTTTGTTCTGTATTGGCAACTAGTCCTTTTGTACCGTGCAACTGATTGCATGTGTTCTGTTTCAATTCTTCTATTCAATCTTATTAAAAACACATCAGTTTCTGTTGTTTTATGGTGCAAATCCTCCTCCCTGCTGAAACTGCATCTTTTAGTAGTTTGTGAGGTTTCTTTGTGTTGCAGGAGGTGTGTCTACTGTGCAATGTGAAATATGTTTCTCAGATAACAAAAAAGCTCTCAGAAGAAGCTGTGTGTTAAAAAGACAGAAGGTGACATGAAGAAGACATGTCATGAGACCCACACCATTCATCATCAAAGAGTAACCTGCGGTCACATTGAGTATAACAGGCTGAACCAACATTTTCCCAAGCTAGGCTGTCAGATCATGATGACCCAGAGGAACATTTTACTGCTCAAGGCTTTCTCTTCTAAGTCTCTGGAGACAAAATTGAGATTCTCACTTCAGCCTCATTCAAGTTTCAAATTGTTCTCATTAGTTTCTCCTAAAATTCACTAGGAGAAATAGTTGAGACCATGACATGAGTCTTATTTGAGACTTAAATGAGAGATCTCATTAATGGCTCATTTTCTTAAACTACATTTTTGGCCTTTTTGCATTTATTTGACAGGACAGCTGAAGAGAGACAGGAAATGTGGGGAGTAGTGAGCGGGGGAAGACATGCAGGAAATGGTCGACTGGCCGGGAATCAAACTGGCGACCCCTGCGATGAGGACTGTAGCCTCTGTATGTGGGGCGCTTAGACCACTAGGCCACCAGCACCCAAAAGAGTCCACCCCTTTAATTGTAATAATCTGGATAAATCTGGTCGGCCCTTTTGCGGCCCATATTTTAAATAAATGGTCTGTCATACCTGGAGATATGAAATCTCTATCTTTTGTAATTTCTCTCAAATCCACTAAATCTTTGTGAAGTTGTTTTGTTCCAAACAGACTTGTAAAGGAAGGACCAGACTGTGAAGTCAAAGAAGAGATCATTTCACATCTAAATATCTGATCTTGAAGTGGTTCAAATGTTTTCATGAGAATTGTAAGTTTGTGGACAATTACATTGAAATGTTAATTTTGCAGGGCACTATAAATGTTGATGAAAAGATGAGCTCAGGCTCTTTCTTTGCTCCATCTGAGCTCAACTTGAGACCCAAAAACTGAGTCTGACAAAAACAAATGGATGAGGTTAGATTGAGACAATTGAGAGAGCTCCCTGATTTCTCCACCTGAGCTCAAAAGGAGTCACAACACTTGAGAAATACCTGAGAATCATTTCAGATTCTGACCAGATCTCCTTTTGAACTGAAAGGGAGACTAAGCTGAGACTTTTCACAACTTTTTCTGGAGGCAAGAATGAGAAACAGGAGACATAAGCTATAGTCTCATTTTGCTTTCAAACAGATCTCATTGTTGTCTAGGAGACAGAAATGAAACACTTTAGAGATCTCTTCTCTACATTTATTTTCCTATGGGGATTTATCACTGTGGTACATGATTGATTGATCGATTGATATGACTTTATTGTCAAATAAAGTTATGAGTTTTTATGAATGATACATGTAGAGCAGTGGTGTCCAAACTTTTTTCATAGAGGGCCACATTTGATGTTGTCAGAATACCTCAGGGCCAGTGGCTCCTCCTGAGATTTAGGAATCATAAAAGGTATATATGAAATATCTATTTAATAATTATTTTACTTTTTTCCTCAATAAATCAGTAACTGGGTAGTGCTCAGTTCTCCACAAGCCATGTAAACATAACAAACATTATCTTCATCTGGAGGAAAATGTTTTTCATTCAGGTCGGGCAATGTGGGAAAAATATTGTCTCATTATTTTTCTATGACAGGATCATGATCTGGATTTCATCACACTTCTTTTTCAAATTTAACCCTTTCTACACAATTTCATAATTTTGATCTTGTCTTGTGTCCTCTTTTAGTGTTCATTAAGAACATTTTCACATCATGATAAAACATTAATTTGAAAACCTGTCAGCTTTAAGAGTTCTTGTGTTTCTTCTTTATTGCTGTCTTGCAGAATTCCCAGAGCTTTGGCTTTACACAGGAAGTCCACATGAAGCTTTTTGAGACGCTTCTGGATTGACTTTAGTTTTGTTTGTGCGCTTGAAAGAAACTGCAAATGTACAGATGATTCAGAATGTGATTCATTTCTTTGCTATAAATAACACAATTTAAGATGGAAGCTTGGGGCCATGAATAAATGGACTTTGGGCCGCGATTGGCCCCCAGGCCATACTTTGGACATGCCTGTCATGATTGAGTGACTGGACACTTTAAAAGGAAGATGGTGCATGACACCATTGTTCCTCATCTGTTAGCCATGGTTACCTGCAAGGAAACACGTGCAGCCATCATTGCATTGCACAAAAAGGGCCTAACAGGGAAGTTTATAGCAGCGAGTAAGATTGCACCTCAGTCAACCGTCTATCCAATTATCAAGAACTTCAAGGAGAGAGGTTCAATTGTTGCCAAACAGGCTCCAGGGCGCCCAAGAAAGTCCAGCAAGCGCCAGGACCGTCTCCTGAAGGTGTTACAGCTGCGGGATCGGGCCACCACCAGTGCAGAGCTTGCTCAGGAATGGCAGCAGGCAGGTGTGAGTGCATCTGCACGCACAGTGAGGCGAAGACTTTTGGAGGAAGGCCTGGTGTCAAGGAGGGCAGCAAAGAAGCCACTTCTCTCCAGTAAAAACATCAGGGACTGACTGATATTCTGCAGAAGGTACAGGGACTGGACTGCTGAGGACTGGGGTAAAGGCATTTTCTCTGATGAATCCCCTTTCCCATTGTTTGGGGCATCTGGAGGAAGGCTTGTTCGGAGAAGACGAGGTGAGCGCTACCATCAGTCCTGTCTCTTGCCAACAGTGAAGCATCCTGAGACCATTCATGTGTGGGGTTGCTTTTCGGTCAAGGGAGTGGGCTCTCTCACAATCTTGCCTAAAAACAATCAAAAACCCACAAATTCTGACAAACTCCAAGCATTGATTATGCAAGAATGGACTGCCATCAGTCAGGATTTGGTCCAGAAGTTGATTGACAGCATGCCAGGGAGAATTGCAGAGGTCTTGAAAAAGAAGGGTCAACACTGCAAATATTATTGCATGAATTCTGTGTAATTCTCAATAAAAGCTTTTGATACTTATGAAATGCTTCTAATTGTATTTCATTAGAAACATCTGACAAAAACACCTAAAAACCCTGAAGCAGCAGACTTTGTGAAAATGTAATATTTGTGTCATTCTCAAAACTTTTGGCCATGACTGTAGAGGGTAGTGTCAAAATAGTCAAAAGCACCATAAATTAAGTCATGACAAATACACTCTGTAATAAATGTCACAAAATTCCTGAATGTGTGTGTGTAAGAGTCAAACTTTCAGTTACCTCACAAGTTTTTACATCTTAAGATAATAAGTCCTGTTGATCTCTTCCTGCACATGGCAGGTCCCATGGTGAATGAAACCATGGAATGAAGCTGACTTTCTTTAGATTTCTGCTCTGTCCCTCTGAGCAGTTGCCCTGAGCGGCTATAATTGCTGCAGGTGTTGTTCGTTGAAAGCTCAGGGAATCTCATGATGATGCTAAAAGGCACCTGCATCTGGGCAAGACACCCTGTGGCCCTACACGGTCTACATTTGACGACTTGAGAATGAGAACAGACTGGCTGAGCATTCCATAAAAAGGTGTGCTGAACCACTCAGGGTCTGTTTCATTTAGGAGATGCTAGAGGTGTGGGGTTGCTTTGTTTGATTTAATTACTGATCTCTAACTCTGATAGAGGAGCGTGTGGGTGTGCATAAACACTCTCTCTGTTTACAGTATCTGCATTTCTGACACATAACTTCTCCTGTGAAGAATACATGGGGGAATTAAACAAAATGTTCCATTAGGTCAGCACAAAGCCAACCTACAGAGCTGGTCCTCTTTAGAGCTAAGCCCCCCAAAATCATATATATGTTGGTGTGATTACCCCAAAGTGTACTGGGTTTTTATGGGGTGCCGATTGTTAAGTTGTGCACACTGAAAATAAACAGCAACATTTCTCAACATTAACTCCAAAACGTCATAAAAATGAAGAGTGAATTTAAAAAAGTCACTTTTTTTTAATCAAATTTAGAGGAATATTTGTGATCTTCTTCAACTTTAATTTTGTTGTGAAACATATATTAAGTTAAAATAATTGTTAAATCCATTAACATTTAGATTTACATTTAACATTTAGATTTACATTTAGCATTTAGATTTAGATTTAGCATTTAGATTCATATTTAACATTTAGATTTATATTTGACATTTAGATTCATATTTAACATTTAGATATTTTTTTTAGCATTTAGATGTATATTTAACATTTAGATTTATATTTGACATTTAGATTTACATTTAACATTTAGATTTATATTTAACATTTAGATTTACATTCAACATTTAGATTTAGATTTAGATTTTATATTTATATTTAACATTTAGATTTAGAATTTATATTTATATTTAACATTTAGATTTATATTTAACATTTAGATTTATATTTAGCATTTAGATTTAACATTTAGATTTGCATTTAGCATTTAGATTTACATTTAACATTTAGATAGATATTTAACATTCAGATTTATATTTAACATTTAGATCTAGATTTAACATTGAGATTAACATTTCACATTTATATTTATATTTAACATTTAAATCTAGATTTAATATTTACATTTATATTTAACATTTATATTTAGATTTAGATTTAACATTTACATTTATATTTAACATTTAGATTTAGATTTAGATTTAACATTTAGATTTAGATTTAACATTGAGATAGATATTTAGCATTTAGATTTAGATTTAACATTTAGATTCATATTTAACATTTAGATTTAGATTTAACATTTAGATTCATATTTAACATTTAGATTTATATTTAACATTTAGATTTATATTTGACATTTAGATCCATATTTAACATTTAGATTTTTTTTTAACATTTAGATCTATATTTAGCATTTAGATTTATATTTAGCATTTAGATTTATATTTAACATTTATATTTATATTTAACATTTAGATTTACATTCAGCATTTAGATTTACATTTAACATTTAGATTTATATTTAACGTTTAGATTTACATTTAGCATTTAGATTTACATTTAGCATTTAGATTTATATTTAGCATTTAGATTTATATTTAACATTTAGATTTAGATTTAACATTTAGATTTACATTTAGCATTTGGATTTAACAATTATTTAACTTAATATATTTTCCACAACAAAATTAAATGTGAAGAAGATCACAAATATTCATCTAAATGTGGTAAAAAGTGACATTTTTATGATGTTTGGGAGTTAATGTGGAGAAATGTTATTATTTATTTTCAGAGTAAACAACTTCACAAACTGAGCCTCATAGGTTTGTGTTAATATCTGTATTGAGCTAACTTAGATCAGTTTAATGAGAGTGATATTAGAGATGATGTAACACAGTTTGAGTTCACCCTACTTAAATGAAGTTAAAAAAAATGGCCTCTTGCACACATCCTGCATTCAGACAATATTCCCCAACTGTCTGACTTTATCAGCGTATCAACAAAATGGAAACTTAAGTGCTGATAAGTTTGTCAGCAGTAAAGTCCTGGCATCCTGCTGCAGAGCAGGATTTATGAGCAACAAGTTAATCATTTGCTACTATCATGTGTAGCGCTCTGAAGGTGTGAGGCAGAGAGGGTGTGGTGGTCTGATGACACATGCTCACTTTCTTTCACTCCCTTTAACATGATAGCATGCAGCTGTAGATCTGCTGTTTGGTACTGCAACTGTCTATTGTTATTTTCACAAACTTCATATCATCATTTCTGCACTAACATATCAGTAACTACACTTGATCTTTACTGCACATAACTTCTGACAGATTCTCTCTCTCTCTCTCTCTCTCTCTCTCTCTCTCTCTCTCTCTCTCTCTGGTTGCTAGGCACTGCAGCAACAATAACAGGAGGTGGCTACACATCGGTCAAAGCAAGGCGTGGGAAGAGGTATGTAATCAGATAACAGTGAACTGATTCATGAGTTATACACTCAGTAACCTTACCTTTTTAGGATACCCCAACAGTTCCCCTTATATGTGCTCAAGGTTCACCCTCTTGCATGAAAACTTTCACATTTATATTTGAAGATAATACTCAAAGTGACAGGGTGAAGAATAAATTAAAACATGTAAAATCTCAATAACCTAATCTCTATGATTCTGTCATTTTAATTTAGAAGTGATCTCTTGGTGTCTCTGAATCTCTGACTCTCTGACTCTCTGACTCTCTGAATCTCTGAATCTCTGACTCTCTGAATCTCTGAATAACTGAATCTCTGACTCTCTGACTCTCTGAATCTCTGACTCTCTGAATCTCTGACTCTCTGACACTCTGAATCTCTGAATCTCTGAATAACTGAATCTCTGACTCTCTGAATCTCTGAATAACTGAATCTCTGACTCTCTGACTCTCTGAATCTCTGACTCTCTGAATCTCTGACTCTCTGAATCTCTGACTCTCTGACACTCTGAATCTCTGAATAACTGAATCTCGGACTCTCGGACTCTCTGTCTCTCTGACTCCCTGAATCTCTGACTCTCTGACTCCCTGAATCTCTGACTCTCTGACACTCTGACTCTGAATCTCTGAATAACTGAATCTCTGACTCTCTGACTCTCTGACTCCCTCAATCTCTGACTCTCTGACTCTCTGACTCCCTGAATCTCTTACTCTCTGACTCTCTGAATCTCTGAATAACTGAATCTCTGATTCTCTGATTCTCTGACTCCCTGAATCTCTGACTCTCTGAATCTCTGAATAACTGAATCTCTGACTCTCTGACTCTCGGAATCTCTGACTCTCTGAATCTCTGAATCTCTGAATGACTGAATCTCTGACTCTCTGACTCTCTGTCTCTCTGACTCCCTGAATCTCTGACTCTCTGACTCTCTGAATCTCTGACTCTCTGAATCTCTGACTCTCTGAATATCTGACTCTCTGACTCTCTGAATCTCTGAATAACTGAATCTCTGACTCCCTAAATCTCTGACTCTCTGACTCTCTGAATCTCTGACTCTCTGAATCTCTGACTCTCTGAATATCTGACTCTCTGACTCTCTGAATCTCTGAATAACTGAATCTCTGACTCTCTGACTCCCTGAATCTCTGACTCTCTGAATCTCTGACTCCCTGAATCTCTGACTCTCTGACTCTCTGAATCTCTGACTCTCTGACTCCCTTAATCTCTGACTCTCTGAATCTCTGACTCCCTGAATCTCTGTCTCTCTGACTCCCTGAATCTCTGACTCTCTGACTCCCTGAATCTCTGAATCTCTGAATAACTGAATCTCTGACTCTCTGAATCTCTGACTCTCTGACTCTCTGAATCTCTGACTCTCTGACTCTCTGAATCTCTGAATAACTGAATCTCTGACTCTCTGACTCTCTGACTCCCTCAATCTCTGACTCTCTGACTCTCTGACTCCCTGAATCTCTGACTCTCTGACTCTCTGAATCTCTGAATAACTGAATCTCTGATTCTCTGACTCTCTGACTCCCTGAATCTCTGACTCTCTGAATCTCTGAATAACTGAATCTCTGACTCTCTGACTCTCGGAATCTCTGACTCTCTGAATCTCTGAATCTCTGAATAACTGAATCTCTGACTCTCGGACTCTCTGACTCTCGGAATCTCTGACTCTCTGAATCTCTGAATAACTGAATCTCTGACTCTCGGACTCTCTGTCTCTCTGACTCCCTGAATCTCTGACTCTCTGACTCCCTGAATCTCTGAATAACTGAATCTCTGACTCTCTGACACTCTGACTCTCTGAATCTCTGACTCTCTGACTCTCTGAATCTCTGAATAACTGAATCTCTGACTCTCTGACACTCTGACTCTCTGAATCTCTGACTCTCTGAATCTCTGACTCTCTGACTCTCTGAATCTCTGAATCTCTGACTCTCTGACTCTCTGACTCTCTGACTCTCTGACTGGGAGGTGTAACAGCAGACAGGTTTTACGCCCCATGGGGGTTTCTAACCAGTGACAGTGTTGACTGAGTGGCCACACCCTTTTTTTCAGTGGGTTTTGACAGATCCTATAGGGTTCAGTGTATAAGAAGAGCATAACAGAGCAGTAAATTCTACTAATCACCATAGAAATTGTTGAGGATGCATGGGCTGGGGCGAGCGCTTAACAGCCACAATACAGCGTTCTCTGTTGTGTCAGTGTGAGGCCAAGAAAAGTGCTGAGCTCCTGACTGACTGGGTGGGTGGTGTGTGAGGAATGTGTATACAGACCTGCTAAGACAAGTCGCCTGTGTGTGATACTGCCCAATATAGTCCACTGTGAGAAGTTAAAATGTATACAGGCCACAAGGTCTGAGGTTAACTTGAGGAATGGATTGGAACAGTGAGCACTGAACTACATAAATACCAAAAGAGTCCTGTGCTTAGAAGGCAGTTCTTTTCTGCTCCTGTGTTTAAAAGGTGGGGTTGTTGAGAACATGCTTTCTAAGTTTGGCTACCAGTGATGATCCCGGAAGTCCAGTGGACTGGTCTTTAATTCAAGGCATTATTACTCACCGGTTTAAAAATGATTAACACATAAGGGTAGGATTTTACAATCTTGAAGAGCTATCACATTGGTAGACTAACCATAAACATAAATGCTCACTTTATCTATTTGCAAACCTGGAAGGTCAGCTTTCATGTATTTGATTGGCCAATTTAGCGGTCGATGTCATGTTACATTGTACTAACAGACTTTCATTTTGGCCTGCTGCAGCATAGCTGGACTATCATCTTTTACATGACATCCACACTGACTCCTTCAGGCTATAATGAGTAGAATGATGAACTGGACAGCCTTAAAGGGATGTTTCAGTTGTTTTGAAGTGGGGTCGTATGAGTTACAGTACACTATTACTCCTGTTAGCCACAATGAGTGCCGGTGAGCTCTTCTCCTTTAATGAGAAAATTCCCAGAGGACCTGCAGGTAAGCTAGGCTACAATTCTCTGCAGACAGGGCCTCCTATTTCATGTGATTTCACTAAAGTTGAGAAAATATGGTCCAGGAACTCATCACGGTGCAAATGCATGCACCAGTAGAAAACATTGGAGCTCTTCAGTTTGCCGTCAGAAACCCCCTTTGTTTTGGGATTATTTTCAGACGCACCTCAGAGACCGGTGCATGAGCATGGATACACGCCGATCAGCTGTTTGGATCAACAAGCACGTAGCATTTTTAGCAGTAAACACTTTTAGGAACAAAGTCAAGTCAAGCTTTATTTCCAAAGCACATTTAAAACAACCTCAGTTGACCAAAGTGCTGTACAGATATTCAAATTCAATATAATCATACACAATATAACAATAAATAAAAACAATAAAAGAATAGTAAGAGCTCAATTTAGGAAATAAAAGAGTAAAAAAGTGAAAAGCCAAGGATTCTTGTTTAGCTGGGACTGAACACCAAGGAGCAAAGATGGGTTTTTAGGAGTGTTTTGAAGTGATCCACAGGCTGTGCAGCTCTAACCTGGAAAGGTAGGCTGTTCCACAGCTTTGGGGACGCCACTGAGAAGGCTCTGTCCCCACGAGTAGAGAGTCTGGACTGAGGTACTGCCAGGAGCAGCTGGTTTGATGACCTAAGTGCTCTGGAAGTACTGTGAGGCTGTACAAGGTCTGATAAATAAGACGGTGCCAGACCATTTTAAAAAAACAAAACAACAACTACAAACTGCAGAAATGATTGATTCTGACAGCGACGATGACATGCTGTTTACTGTGGACACAAGAGGATCCCTCTATGAACCAGAGTTTACAGAGGAAGAACTCCAGATGCAGACCCAACGTACCAACGAAGAAGAAGAGAGGGGAGAAAGTTCTGTGCTAACGAGTGAGCAGGAGAGATCCCACGTTACCTGGTGGTGCCGGTGTGTAAACTGTGAGCCCATGCCAACGAACCCAGAGAGCTTCTGCTGTCAGGAGAGGGACTTAGTGACAACAATACTTCAGGACCTTTCTGAATCAGAGGATCCCAGCGGCTCACATACGGCTCAAGTCTGCATCACTCATCATCCAGAGTTCCCTGCCTTACAGGAGGTTTGCTTGTTTGAACAGCCGGGATAAAGACAGGTACGTCCCATCTTTTAAATGTGCAGAAAAGTGAGTTTAATTCACTCTAAAGACCGAGACCGCTACTTGATCCTGCTACGTGCTTGTTGATCCAAACAGCTGATCGGCGTGTATCCGTGCTCATGCAGCGGAAGAACACCGGCCTGTGAGGTGCGTCTGAAAATAGTCCCAAAACAAAGGGCTTTATATATTGTTGGCCTTTATTTGACAGGACAGCTGAAGAGAGACAGGAAATGTGGGGAGTAGTGAGCGGGGGAAGACATGCAGGAAATGGTCGACCGGCTGGGAATCAAACCGGTGACCCCTGTGACGAGGACTGTAGCCTCTGTATGTGGGACGCTTAGACCGCTAGGCCACCAGCACCCAAAAGAATCCGCCCCTTTAATTGTAATAATCTGGATAAATCTGGTCAGCCCTTTTGTGGCCCATATTTTAAATAAATGGTCTGTCATACCTGTTGTATGAAATCTCTATCTTTTGAAATTTCTCTCAAATCCACTAAATCTTTGTGAAGTTGTTTTGTTCCAAACAGACTTGTAAAGGGAGGACCATACTGTGAAGTCAAAGAAGAGATCATTTCACATCTAAACAGCTGATCTTGAAGTGGTTCAAATGTTTTAATGAGAATTGTAAATTTGTGGACAATGACATTGAAATCTTAATTTTGCAGGGCACTATAAATGTTCATGAAAAGATGAGCTCAGGCTCTTTCTTTGCTCCATCTCCATCGGGTTTCTGACGGCACACTGAAGAGCTCCAATTTGTTCTACTGGTTCATGCATTTGCACCGTGATGAGTTCATGGACCATATTTTCTTATCTAGTGAAATCACATGAAATAGGAGGCCCCGTCTGCAGAGAATTGTAGCCTAGCTTACCTGCCGGTCCTCTGGGAATTTCCTCCTCAAAGGGGAAGAGCTCACCGGCACTCATTGTAGCTAACAGGAGCAATAGTGTACTGCAACTCATACGACCCCACTTCAAGAAAACTGTAATATCCCTTTAATATAGTGCTAACAGCACTACACACTACATGTCACAAGTTGTACTATCCAACTGATCTATGCTAGAGGCTTATATCAGTCTGTTGACATGCTCACAGTTAGAATGTTGACATGATAACAGAATTTATCATTTAGCATCTTGCAAATATTTTCTGACCATCACAAAACACAAAGTACATTGAAGGCTTGCGAGGCATGTTGTGTGTTTCCCCAAATTCAGTCATGAATAAAAGCATTAGTCAAAATGAAACTGCAAACATTGCTCCTCACTGCAATGCAGGAAATAAGACCAGCCATGCCCTGATTAATGCGCTGGATCAAAGATCAGGAGATTACAAAAGATATTTCAGTATTCTACAGAAACCTTACATGTCAGTACAAAGATCATAATAACTTGTAATGAGATATTCCATTCAGGATAAACACACATATTTATCTGAGGGGCCGTGCCACTAGCTGGTGGTTTTGAGAAAGCTGTTCAAATTCTTTAGCTAATCCGTGAAACTGACTATGATTATTTTTAATCCTCCGTCTGTGTAGACAAAACGATGATTTGAGGTGTTGAAGTGAAACACAAAACCAGAAAAACAGTTGCTCAGTCAAGTGTATGACTTCATCCAAAAGCAGAAGTTGTCAAATGATGGCTCACAAAAGAAAATGTTTGATTGTGTTGCTAGGTTGTTATTTTGCCAGACAACTGACGTGATCTCTCCCCCGTCTGATGGAGAGTGAGTAATACAGTCAGACTGTAGCTTTTCCCATGAGTTCCCATGTCTGACATCCTCCCTCATTATAGTGAGGTGATGTGTATGTGCAAGCATGAGTGTAAGGGTTGTTAGTGTGTTTGTGTGTGTGTGTGTGTGTGTGACAGGATGAGAGGTTGGGACAATAAACCAGGTGTCAGAGTCCAGAATTGTAAAGTAGTATCTCATGGCATCATTTTCCAGCAAACGGTGTGCTTGTATTTAGGAATGTGTTAGCATGCCAACAAACTGTTGACTGTTGCAACTCGGTGTAAAAACCAAAACTGGATACCCTGCGATGCAGCCAAGCTTGTTACACTGAAACACTCTCAGGGAGTCTCTCTCATAACTTGCTCTTTGTTGTGCCAACTAACCTTTTATTCTACTCCCTGAGATTTGTGGGTTTATCACATTCCCCTGTCTTGGACTCCACAGGACAATTCCATGCATGACTGAAAGCCGCTGTGATGCAAGGGTGTGTACCTGTTACAGGTGTTCTGAGGAAGAAAATTCAACCACAATCACTCTTCATGAACACACCCATGACTCTATGAGGACACCAAAGCAAACATGGAGGGGTGTGTTTGTTTGTCCCAAAGCTTCATATTTCATTTTCTTTTGTATTGATCAAATCATCACATAAGAGGAGGATTTTTTTGGCACTAAAACTTCTCTGAACTTATGTGTGAACAAAATCTAGTGAGCATGGTAATTTTAATAAGGTACATACTGACCAGAAGAACATTTTACTGCTCAAGGCTTTCTCTTCTAAGTCTCTGGAGACAAAATTGAGATTCTCACTTCAGCCTCATTCAAGTTTCAAATTGTTCTCATTAGTTTCTCCTAAAATTCACTAGGAGAAATAGTTGAGACCATGACATGAGTCTTATTTGAGACTTAAATGAGAGATCTCATTAATGGCTCATTTTCTTAAATATATTTTTGGCCTTTATTTGACAGGACAGCTGAAGAGAGACAGGAAATGTGGGGAGTAGTGAGCGGGGGAAGACATGCAGGAAATGGGCGACCGGCCGGGAATCAAACCGGCGACCCCTGCGACGAGGACTGTAGCCTCTGTATGTGGGACGCTTAGACCGCTAGGCCACCAGCGCCCAAAAGAATCCACCTCTTTAATTGTAATAATCTGGATAAATCTGGTCGGCCCTTTTGCGGCCCATATTTTAAATAAATGGTCGGTCATACCTGTTGTATGAAATCTCTATCTTTTGTAATTTCTCTCAAATCCACTAAATCTTTGTGAAGTTGTTTTGTTCCAAACAGACTTGTAAAGGAAGGACCAGACTGTGAAGTCAAAGAAGAGATCATTTCACATCTAAATATCTGATCTTGAAGTGGTTCAAATGTTTTAAAGAGAATTGTAAGTTTGTGGACAATTACATTGAAATGTTAATTTTGCAGGGCACTATAAATGTTGATGAAAAGATGAGCTCAGGCTCTTTCTTTGCTCCATCTGAGCTCAACTTGAGACCATAGACTGTAAAAAATATGGACGTAGTATCCGTGACGTCACCCATCTGTTTCTGAACGCTGTTTTGAAGCCAATCGGCTGCGGCAGCCATATTGCTTCTGTGGAGCCAGTGTGACGTAAAGAGGCGGGCTTTGAGCCTCCTAGCCAACAGCTGCAGTGTTCCTGCAGGCAGCTGAGCCTCTCATTGGAAGACTAGTAATCTCAATAACTTCGAAATTGCCGAATTAGAAAAAAATTCACCCCCCTCACAGTGAGAGGACATCGAGAAATTAGCTATTCAGACTACACTCATCTTTTGTACCAGGCTGTAAACATGTTTATTAATGCTGCAAAGATCGTCTTTTTCCCATTCATGTGTATGTGACTTCCGGTACTTCCGGAGCCAGCCTCAAGCGGATCCTCGATGAACTGCAGCTTCTAACACTTCCGCATTGACTCATATTTTTAGACCGGAGGTTGCCGCTTGATTGAGCCACAAAAACTGAGTCTGACAAAAACAAATGGATGAGGTTAGATTGAGACAATTGAGAGAGCTCCCTGATTTCTCCACCTGAGCTCAAAAGGAGTCACAACACTTGAGAAATACCTGAGAATCATTTCAGATTGAGACCAGATCTCCTTTTGAACTGAAAGGGAGACTAAGCTGAGACTTTTTACAACTTTTTTTTCTGGAGGCAAGAATGAGAAACAGGAGACATAAGCTATAGTCTCATTTTGCTTTCAAACAGATCTCATTGTTGTCTAGGAGACAGAAATGAAACACTTTTGAGATCTCCTCTCTACATTTATTTTCCTATGGGAGAAACTTCTTCTTTAGCATCCATTTATGATTTAAAAAGTTAGGAAGTGGTTTATATGTAATTTGAAAGCTTCCACAGCACCCAAAAACAGATTTCCTCCCATCAAAAACGAGGGAAAAAGAAAAAGCAGAACGAGCGCTGTGCATTGTGCGCAATGCAGACTGTGAAATTTTCCCAAATCAGTAGACATCCGAGGGTTTTGGCATACTGCAGATTTTGCTCTTGTTCACACACTACTTACTACATACTGAATTCTAGCCAACTCAGTACGTACTGCTAGTATAGTAGGCGGTTTCAGAAACAGCCACAGTCTTCACTGTAATTGTTCCACTTTGGGAAGTCATCCACAGGCCAGATTGGAACCTCTTGCTGGCCGTATGTTTCACACCCCTGGTTTAAATCCTTTGCATTTTTGCTTAATTACTCTACATAAAGATAGCCACAAGAGAAAAGTCATGTATTTGTTTATATTTTTTAAGTGACACTCACTGTCTCATGATGTTTGCAAACAGACATAACAATCAGACTTTCACAAGCTGTCTACTTGACAGGAATGTGCTCCACCCATAAGATATGAAGGTGATTGGAACAACCGTCTAAGAGGGTTTGCAAAAGCTACAATGTTATCAGGACATTTAAAAGATGGACAGATATGTACTGCTACACACATAGTAACACACATGTAGCACTTAAAGTAATGGAGTAATGGAGGTTTATAAAATATCAGACACAGCTGTGCACAAAGAAAACCAGACTCCTGTGTCACCCCTGTATGGAGCATGTCTTATGCAATGTTACACAAAGTATGTTTAACTAAACAACGGAATTCAAACAAACATGCTAGCTCAAGCTGTTTAACAGGTTTTTAGCATCCAGAGGCAAAGCTGTAAAAACAGCAAAGATAAGTAAAGATCCAACGCCATAAGGCAGAAACAGCAAACCATGTAACACTTGACATGTGGAGTTATGTGTTTTGTAAGTGAAATGTCTGCCTTTGGCTTTTGGGTGTAAAAACATTGAAAGTCATAAAACAACATTTCATTCACCATGCACTTAAACTTCAACAATTCGCTTTAAAGCAAAACTACCAAGTAGGTTCAGAGATATTTTATCTCTTACTCTTATCTTGAGGTCGACTGGGTAGCCTTTGTATTTCCAGCACCCTGTTATTAACTGGATTTTTATTGATCTGCATGATTTGCCGTCAAAAGAGCTGGATGACAACAGTGTGTAACATAAGCAGGTGTGGAAGGATACCCAGAGCTAGATGTTGAAAGATGTGTGTGATTGTGTGTTTATGTGAGTGTCCGTGTCTCTTTGACTACAATACTCAGGAATCTGCAGGTGTTGGAAGGATGATACAACCATCAATCACTTCTCTTTATCCAATAAAAAATAAGAAAACTATAAACTGTAAATCATCACATCAATTTCAGCCTCTCTGAGCTTTGACCTGACCTGTCTTTTAAAGGTGACATATCACGCTTTTTTCATTAATATATATATTGGTCTAAGAGGTCCCCAAAACATGTCTTTATTTAAAGTTTATGCTCAAAAAAACACTTTGAAATCAGATTTTGGTCTGCCTGAAAAACCCTCTTCTTCAGTCCTCCTCAGAACACTCTGTTTTCTCTCTGACCACGCCCCCTCAGGAAGTGGATGTGCATCAGCTGTGCAGCACGTTGATCTAATGTTTACATGTTAGCTGAATATACACGGCTGCTCACAGATCACGTTACTTCACCCCTCTGAATCTGATCCAGAATCGGATCCTGATGGAGAGGCGCCTGCAGCAGGACCTTTCTGAAGGATTGGTCACAGATTTAGTGTTTCTTGTTGTTTTATTTATCAGTATGTCAACGTGTGTCTTGGTACACGGCTACGAACATGTAGCTATTTGGCTATGCTAACTAGCGCTAGCACTTATCCATGATAAATAAAAATCATCCACTAGATCTTCAAATCTGCAGACGTGGGGAGTAAAACCGAACTCTGCCAGAAAGGCAGCAGGACCTTTTCTGAAGGATTGGTCACAGATTCTGTGTTTCTTGTTGTTTTATTTGTCAGTATGTCGACGTGTGTCTTGGTACACAGCTACAGCTACAGCTATGAACCATAGACTGTAAATAAAAATGGACAGCGTTGCTCCGCCTCTTCCCGTTGTACGGTTCTGAAGCCAAAAAATCCCTCTCCTGGGCGCCGCCATTTTGCAGCCAGAGCCTGGGAAGCCACTGTAATAAGCTCCGCCCTACAGCGTGACGTCACAAGACGCTGTGTGTCCTTTGAAGTTTCCCTCCACGGCGGCTGTGAATCAAAGGAAACAGGAAGTAAAACCCCGTTTCTTAAACTCTAATAACTAACGAAAAAAGAAACTTTTCAGGAAAAAGAGGCCTTGGACACAAAACAGTCAAATACTAACTACATATCACCACAGCATACGGATGTGAGAAACATTCGTACCACGTGTATTTATTTTTTAAAGTTTGACTGCTCCACCATTCAAATGAATGGGGGAGACGGATTTTTTGACCTATACTGCAGCCAGCCACCAGGGGGCAGTCACACTGCTGAAACCCTCCCCACCAGCCACCGGAACCTCTCCCTTGCTATGAACATGTAGCTATGTGGCTATGCTAACTAGCGCTAGCACTTATCCATGACAAATAAAAATCATCCACTAGATCTTCAAATCTGCAGACGTGGGGAGTAAAACCGACCTTTGTGTTTATTAAGACAGCCTACAACTAGCATGCCTCCCTCCTAAGCTCCTTGTTAGCACACATGTGTGCAGGGAATGAAAAACGGAGGAGGGGTTGAGTTGTATTTTATACAGTCTATGGGCTGAACAAGCTCCGAGCTCTGACTCCATGACAGACCGGATATTGTTGTTACGTAACAAAAACACTGAAAACTGAAACGGCTGGTTTCAGCACACATTTACAGAAAGGTGGAGAAATCAGAACAGGGGCAGAATGGATTCTTTTCATTCTCAGGGGGTTTGTAGACAGGGACACATATTTCAGGTAGAGAACCATTAAAAAGTCAATTTTGCATGATATGTCAGCTTTAATATAACCCCCTAAAGACAGAACAAACACCTTGAATTTGTCTCTGCACTGTGGGAAAGAGTATCATAGGTGTTACCTTAAATGACAACACATCCAAGAGACATGTAGTTTAGACATTCTTGATCTATTCACAGACTGAACATGACTTTCAGAATCAGAAGAATCAGCTTTATTGGCCAGGTATGCTTGAGCACACAAGGAATTTGACTTAGGTAAACTGTGCTCTCTTTGTACAAGGCATAAGAATAAGACATGCAAATAAAAATATAATAACAATAACATCAGCTATAAATACAAAAGAACAACAAGTAGGCATGGCTAATATGTACAGGCTGAAATAATATGATAATAGTGCAGTGGTATTTACATGTTTTGTTTACAGAGAGATTTTCATTCACAAGGCAAACCGTATCATGCAAGTTCTCAGCATAGTTACTCATTCATGTAGAGAAGCATGACCTCCCAAACTACACCTCAGAATACCTGAACCACACCCGCTTTACTTACCTGGCAGAGGTACAAAAGGCAAGGCTCATACATAGTTTCATTTCTAAGGGATGAGATAAGAAATGAAAAAAAAAAAAAAAAAAAGCTATAAAATAGTGTAGTTATGAAGTTAGCAGTTCAAAAGAATATACCCACCTTCTCCATTGCATCTTAGTCTAGTGTTTTGGTCCATTCTTTGACCATGGCCTTCATTATATGACTTGTTCCATGTTCCTAACTTCTATCCCCACTCTCATTCAGAATATTTAAAACACTCTGTTCAGATGGGATTATGTTTCTCCACAAAGCTGCAAATCAGGTATGGGAGAGCCAAAGTCTAAGAGTGAGAAGCGTGAGAGCAAGACTGGGGATGTAATGGAGACAATAAGTGCTTTACTTTTAATTAATTTTATAAATTGAATTAATAAAACAGAAGAAGAAAGAATGTATGAAGAAATGCAGACATAGTGTATAAAATCTAGATTGAAAAATTCAAAAAATTGATTGAAACATGATGTTGCTGTTCCATTTGGTCATTGTATTGTACAAACACTGCATTTAAAACTTTCAGTATTGTATTTTAACCACCTGTACATAATTGTGTATTTTTTCTATAATAATGCACATGTCTGTTTTATGCACAATGTGGATTACAATAAATACTATGGAAGCATATATGTACCAAAATTACAATGAAAAGCAAATTTGAAAATTAAACTGCATTAACAGAAATGCTTTTTAATTTTCAGAATGAATACGCTTTTTTTTTTAAATCAAAAATAAAATTAAAAAGCATCCTTCCTTTTTCATTTTCACTCTCATGTTCAAGCTTGCACATTTTGTAAAAATTTGAATGCATTTAAATTTTTGAATTTTCTTTTTAATTTGAATTATAATATTAATTTAGATGGGGCATTTTTTGGAAAATTAAAAGGCAAATGTCTTTTTCATTTTAATTGTATAACATAATTAGCATTGTTGAAGATTAAAATTAAAATGCAAATAGGACTATTGAATATTATTTTGATTTGTGAGTCAAATAATGCACACATATTTAGAAAATAAAAAAGCTTTTTTTTTCTTTTAAATTATTATTATTATTATTATTATTATTGTTATTATTATTATTATTTAGCATTATTATTATTATTTAGTATTATTATTATTATTATTATTATTTATTATTATTATTATTATTATTATTATTAATCATTATTATTATTATTATTATTATTATTATTATTATTGTTATTATTATTATTATTTAGCATTATTATTATTATTTAGTATTATTATTATTATTATTATTATTATTGTTATTATTATTATTATTATTATTGTTATTATTATTATTATTATTATTATTATTATTATTATTGTCATTATTATTATTATTATTGTTATTATTATTATTATTATTATTATTTAGCATTATTATTATTTAGTATTATTATTATTATTATTATTTATTATTATTATTATTATTATTATTATTATTATTATTATTATTATTATTATTATTATTATTTTACTTTCTTTTAGGGTCCTTTACTTCTTCTCTCTCTCTGTTTTTTTAGGTGTATATTAACCTCTCCTCTTTTATTACTGCCCTATGTTCACTACCATACCGTGCGGGGGGTGGGGGGTGGAGGGGGGTCAATGAAGTGGCTGAAATATTACTTATGCTATATTTTGCAATGTCAAAGCCCCTGTAAAAAAAAACCAATAAACAATTGATCACAAAAAAAAGAAAATTAAAAAGCATTTCTGTTAATGCAATTTAATTTTCAAATTAGCCAGTTCATTTTGATTTTGGTACATATGTGCTTCCATAAAATACAGACTCAATTGGAATAAGTTGTATATGTTTTGATAGCTTTTAAATCATTGAAGCGCTACACTTAATTGAAATGTTGCAAGGACAACATATCAAATGTTGACATAGAAAAATTATGTTTTAAACAAAAAGTTTGCTTGTTCAAGATTTGATGCCAGCAACACATTTAAAAAAAAGTTAGTCAAGGCATAATGAAACATTAAAATTGTGTAATGCCAAAAAAATAATAATAATTTGGATGGCTAATTTGCAAGATGTATTAACATGACTGGATATAAAAGGGCATAACATAGAGGCTGGGTCTCAGAAGTACAGATGTGAAAATGTTTACCACTCTGTGAGAGACTGTGTGAGCAAATAGTTCAACAATTTCAGAACAATGCTCCCCAGTTTGAGATTTCATCAACATCAGTATGGCCTGGATGGCCATTTGTTGCTTTGCCCACAAATGCAGGTGAAAACCCCACCATGCAAAAAACACATATAAACATGATCCAGAAATGTCTGCAACTTCTCTACTCTTTAAGATGGACTGAGGCTACAGGCTGATTTATACTTCTGCATCTCTCCTACCCAGTAGGGGCTGACGTGGACATGAGCACCACATACTTGTGTGTCGATGTGTCTGTGTCGCGCAGCAACAGTGTGGTCTCTCTGATAGCCGGTCGCCTGCTTTCGAGTCCCAGTATGGATGAAGTTTGGCAAGTGGACTGGTGGCTGGAGAGGTGCTGGTTCACTTGCCTGGGCACTGCAGAGGTGCCCTTGAGCAAGGCACCAAACCCCCAACTTCTCTGGGTGCGCTGGTTGATGGCAGCATCCTCACTCTGACATCTCTCCCAAAGTGCATGTCCACTGCATGTGTGTGTGCATGATTGTGTGTATATATACCAAAAAACTGTGCATGTAGCATGACCGAAAAAACAACACGAGTGAAAAAATTGAATTTCCCCCCTGGGGATTAATAAAGTACGTTTCTTTCTTTCTTTCTTTCTGCTCTAAAGAGGAGAGGGACTGGCTTGCTAATGGCGCACAGTTCAAAAGTGCACATGGCATTGGTAGCTTACAGATCTGGGAAGGCACTTCAGGTTTTAGGGCAACATGTGCTGCCATCCAGACAATGCTTTCTTCAGTGAAGACCTTGAATACAGTATGTCTGCAAGACAATGCCAAACAGCATTTTGCACAAATTACAACAGTACGACTCCACAGGAGAAGGGTCTGGGTGCTAAACATTCCTGCCCTTTGTCCTGACTTGTCACAGATTGAAAACATTTGCTGCATGACACAAACAAATATAAGAAAGGAGATCTTGAACAGTTAAGCAGATGGAATCCTATATCAGGCAAGAAAAGGCCCACATTTCCCCTTCAAAACTCCAGAAACTGGTCTTCTTTGTTCCAATATGTTTAGAGAGCGTTGTTAAAAGAAAAGGTTATGCAAAACATTGGCAAACATGCCCCTATCTCAACGTTGTTGAAACATGTTGGCATCAAATTCAACAGAAGCACATCATTTAAAGGTGACATATCACGCTTTTTTCATCAACATATATTGGTCTAAGAGGTCCCCAAAACATGTCTTTAAAGTTTATGCTCAAAAAACACTTTGAAATCAGATTTTGGTCTGCCTGTAAACCCCTCTTCTTCAGCCCTCCTCAGAACACTCTGTTTTCTCTCTGACCACGCCCCCTCAGGAAGTGGGTGTGTCCTCGGCTCTCCAGCACGTTGATCTAATGTTCACATGTTGGCTGAATATACACGGCTGCTCACAGACCCGCGTTACTTCAACCCTCTGAATCTGATCCAGAATCTGATCCTGATGGAGAGGCGCCTGCAGCAGGACCTTTTTGAAGGATTGGTCACAGATTTAGTGTTTCTTGTTGTTTTATTTGTCAGTATGTCGACGTGTGTCTTAGTACACAGCTACGAACATGTAGCTATATGGCTATGCTAACTAGCGCTAGCACTTATCCATGATAAATAAAAATCATCCACTAGATCTTGAAATCTGCAGACGTGGGGAGTAAAACCGACCTCTGCCAGAAAGGCAGCGGGACCTTTCTGAAGGATTGGTCACAGATTCTGTTTCTTGTTGTTTTATTTGTCAGTATGTCGACGTGTGTCTTGGTACACAGCTACAGCTACGACATGTAGCTATGCTAACTAGCGCTAGCACTTATCCATGATTAAATAAAAATCATCCACTAGATCTTCACATATGCAGACGTGGGGAGTAAAACTGACCTTTGTGTTTATTAAGACAGCCTACAACTAGCATGCCTCCCTCCTAAGCTCCTTGTTAGCACACATGTGTGCAGGGAATGAAAAACGGAGGAGGGGTTGAGTTGTATTTTATACAGTCTATGGGCTGAACAAGCTCCGAGCTCTGACTTCCTGTTACAGACCGGATATTGTTGTTACGTAACAAAAACACTGAAGTCTGAAACGGCTGGTTTCAGCACACATTTACAGAAAGGTGGAGAAATCAGAACAGGGGCAGAATGGATTCTTTTCATTCTCGGGGGGTTTGTAGACAGGGACACATATTTCAGGTAGAGAACCATTAAAAAGTCCATTTTGCATGATATGTCACCTTTAAACAAAATGTCTCAATATGCTTCTAGGTAAATGTAGGGTTACATGATTTATAAGCCATCAAATTCTGTTTGTATCAACATTTGACACTGTGTCCCAACTTCTTTGGAATTGAGATTATAAAACAACGATGGGGCAAATGGGTTTGAGACAGTTCACATTCCCATAAGGAATAATAGCAACACATTAACACATGGACTCAGAATTGTCCCTTGAACTTACAACCCTTACCCCACCCAACCTCCTGCCTCACACGTCAAAATTTAAAATTATTACTCAAGATTTATGCACCTAAGCATGACTGCCCTCTTCTCAAACATCTAGTAACATGAACTATACGAATAGAATAGTATAGTTTATAATATGATATAAAAGAATAGGATAGAATAGATCTTTGTTTTTATAATTTATTTATATAATATGGTGGGTCATAGTTTTTGTATGTTGAGGTTGATAATCCAGACTTGACTAAGCTTGAGTTGTTGATTTATGACAGCCAGGACTTCAGACAAGTACAGACAAAACTTATGACGACTGTGATCCGTGCTGACCCAATGCCTAGTTACATCAGCAATAAGACTTTCCCCATATCACATTGTTTGCTTCTCCAGTAAAATATCTCCACTTTCAATCTAGCTATTTAATGATAAGACTGTTCAGGGCTCACCCTTCTTCCTCATCATCATTATATGTTTGAGATGAACTGGAGAAAGCAGTAAACGATATAAAGGTGTATGCATGTGTTACCCAAGGCTCTTATTGAGTTTTGTGCCTCTGTCAAAAGTTGCAAAGAAGCAAAACTTGTACATAAATTTTCTCCAAATAGTTCCTGGGCAGAAGAGATTTGAGCTTTAGAGTAAAGTTCCACACCAGGGTAGAAATTAAAGGCATGTGCATGTGAAAAGCTAGGGAAGAATGAAGAGGAATGCAGGCCTCACCTACATCAAAGGTGCAGAGGGAAGAAAGAAGTGCCACAGTATTTGAGTATGAAGTGAGGAACCACCATTTGAGTTGTATTGCACAATCTGATTCATGCGAGAGAAGTTTTTATTAGAACAAAGATAAAAAAAATGAAAAATCAAAACACAATATGCTGTAAGCCTGAAGCATGAGATTTCTGTGAGAGCTTTAAAACAACTGCTGTTTGTTGTTACATGACATTAATATGACATTGCCCCGAGGCATTTGTTAAAATAACCTGAAATAACACTGTAATCACAGCCTATTGGTATTAATCCCTGCTTGGCTCTCGTTTCAAAAGCAGAATACACCCAGAGGAAAATAAATGTAGAGAGGAGATCTCAAAAGTGTTTCATTCATGTCTCTTAGACAACAATGAGATCTGTTTGAAAGCAAAATGAGACTATAGCTTATGTCTCCTGTTTCTCATTCTTGCCTCCAGAAAAAAAAAGTTGTAAAAAGTCTCAGCTTAGTCTCCCTTTCAGTTCAAAAGATCTCCCAGAGGAAAATTTTATTACTCAAGGCTTTCTCTTCTAAGTCTCTGGAGACAAAATTGAGATTCTCACTTCAGCTTCATTCAAGTTTCAAATTGTTCTCATTAGTTTCTCCTAAAATTCACTAGGAGGAATAGCTGAGACCATGACATGAGTCTTAAATGAGAGATCTCATTAATGGCTCATTTTCTTCTCTTTTTTTAAATATGTTTTTGGCCTTTTTGCCTTTATTTGACAGGACAGCTGAAGAGAGACAGGAAATGTGGGGAGTAGTGAGCGGGGGAAGACATGCAGGAAATGGTCAACTGGCTGGGAATCGAACCAGCAACCCCTGTAACGAGGACTGTAGCCTCTGCATGTGGGGCGCTTAGACTTCTAGACCAACAGCCCCCAAAAGACTCCACCCCTTTAATTGTAATAATCTGGCTAAATCTGGTCAGCCCTTTTGCGGCCCATATTTTAAATAAATGGTCGGTCATACCTGTTGTATGAAATCTCTATCTTTTGCAATTTCTCTCAAATCCACTAAATCTTTGTGAAGTTGTTTTGTTCCAAACAGACTTGTAAAGGAAGGACCATATTGTGAAGTCAAAGAAGAGATCATTTCACATCTAAATATCTGATCTTGAAGTGGTTCAAATGTTTAAATGAGAATTGTAACTTTGTGGACAATTACATTGAAATGTTAATTTTGCAGGGCACTATAAATGTTGATGAAAAGATGAGCTCAGGCTCTTTCTTTGCTCCATCTGAGCTCAACTTGAGACACAAAAACTGAGACTGACAAAAACAAATGGATGAGGTTAGATTGAGACAATTGAGAGAGCTCCCTGATTTCTCCACCTGAGCTCAAAAGGAGTCACAACACTTGAGAAATACCTGAGAATCATTTCAGATTCTGACCAGATCTCCTTTTGAACTGAAAGGGAGACTAAGCTGAGACTTTTTACAACTTTTTTTTCTGGAGGCAAGAATGAGAAACAGGAGACATAAGCTATAGTCTCATTTTGCTTTCAAACAGATCTCATTGTTGTCTAGGAGACAGAAATGAAACACTTTTGAGATCTCCTCTCTAAATTTATTTTCCTATGGGGTTGTACTGTTGTAATTTGTGCAAAATGTTGTTTGGCATTGTCTTGCAGACATACTGTATGCAAGGTCTTCACTGAAGAAGGCATTGTCTGGATGGCGGCACATGTTGCCCTAAAACCTGAAGTGCCTTCCCAGATCTGTAAGCTACCCATGCCATGAGCACTTTTGAACTGTGTGCCATTAACAAGCCAGTCCCTCTCCTCTTTAGAGCAGAAAGAAAGAAAGAAACATACTTTATTAATCCCCAGGGGGGGAAATTAAATTTTGAGATCTCCTCTCTACATTTATTTTCCGCAACTACTGTGATGTCTGAAGGCAAGGCAAATGTATTTATAAAGCGCATTTCAGCAAGAAGTCAATTCAAAGTGCTTTATATAAAATGATCAATACAGTTAAAAGTCAGTTGAACATTAAAAGACATTTAAATGAAATTTAAAAAAGTCATTTAAAAATCATAAAATAATATTAGATTGTCAAGAATAAAAAGTTACAGTTTAAGAAATAAATAATTATTTGATTTAATTAAAAGCAGCAGCAAACAGAAGTTGACTGAACACACTGAAAAGACGTATTACTTCTCATGATCACATTCTCACTCCACTTCCTACACTCTCACTCTGTCCCCCTTCAGCCTGTCCTGGAGTAGGGTGTGTCACTGCTTATCTCCTGACAATCCCTCCCCACCTGTTTTACAGGATTGGCCACTCCTGTCATTCAGAGCCAGAGTCTTGTAGGCTGAGGTGGGAGGCTGGACAGCAAAAGTGAGAGCACAGGTTGAAGAGGAAGAGGTGGATCCTCCCCCTTTCACTCCGCTCAGCCATAAAAGCCACCACCGTCCATAGTCTGACACTCAGAGGGACTTGGCTCTCCTTTTGAAGCACTTCTTCAGTTCTCTGCACACTACAGCGTCTACCACTGCAACCAAAATGAGGAGAGCATATTCAGTCCAAAACTCCGGTGCCAGCATCAGGAAGTCCTATGCAGGACCAGGAGCCAGCTACTCTGTGTCGAAAACCACAAGTTATGGCCTTGGTTCCAGTGCTGGTGGTGGTGGTGGTGGTGCTGGTTTTGGGTTCGGTATGTCTTCAATGGGTGGTGGTTCTTATGGCCAAGGAGGCAATTTCTCTGCTATGCCTATCACAGCTGTAACAGTCAACCAGAGCCTGCTGGCCCCTCTCAACCTGGAGATTGACCCCAGCATCAATGCCGTCCGTAACCAGGAGAAGGAACAGATCAAGACCCTCAACAACCGCTTTGCCTCCTTCATCGACAAGGTTAGTTCCTGTGAGCTTTGTGGGATTTCAACACTCATATCTAGCAGCTGTCTAAAGTGATTCCACTAGCTTTGCTCGTTTAACTTCTTCAAATATATGACTTGATAGTTAAAACTGTAGCATACAGAATAATGATACAATGCTCTTATGTTTGTTTAGTACCAATGCTCTTTTAGATGGCTTGTTAAACTGCTGAGCAATGTTCACTAGTTGCAGAGAGGACATGTTGCTGTCAAAGCTGACAAAGCAGTGGAGCAGATGTTCTTATCTTTGTGATGGGATATGCATCAATGAGTTACAGCTTCTAGGTTTAAAAAAGCTTATAAAAATCTACAAGCCTGTCTGAGATCATGACCCTGACTGACACTAGCAGCCCTAAATCTAAATCTACCTGAGGCAACATTTGGCCTGTCGCCCTGTCTGATCCTGTGATGGCCTCCCTGACCACTCTCTAAACATGGGTGGGGATTATATTGCAGGGACTCGCCCGTGCAGTACCTGGAGACTGGCAGAGAGAACAGGGATCTACAGTATATGCACTATGCCCACAGAGTCCAAAGTCGGTCATTTGCACATTGTACTTATCACCTGGTTGCTAAGAGCAACAGGAAGTCTAAGTACAGGGTAGTAAATCCACTTTTTCTTGTTTTTATGATAACATCCTAGGTCTGTTTTGACACTTGCTTCCAAAACTACACAGTGTGTCCTTCACTGTAGGATGAAACACTATAAACTGGCACTAAGACCAAAAAAAAACACACACACAAAACAAAGCACTTATCCTATGTTACTGTGCTGCTTTGTCGTCTGCGGTTTATCTGCCACACCTAGTTTTTTTTATGACTAGACTGACTGTGCAGCCTTTATTGCTCAACCGAGCACACAGGATGAGTCATAGCCACAGCAACAAAGGATGAAACCCTTAAAGCCACATGCACATTTTAGTGGAGCACCTAAAAAGAACACCCTACATTCATTATTTCTGAGAGGGAAAATAATATTCTCTGTATTCAGTGGGCGATAAAGGCTCAGAAGTTCCCTTTTGCCATAAAAAGTAAACTGATGCCACCTTGACTCACAATTGTTATGACTAGGGTGTGGCAGTTCAGATATGGAGATATCTAATCAGTCTTTCAGGTAAAGGTCAAGCATTTTTCAACCAGATAAAATTGAAAAGGCACCTTTAGATCCTTTAAGCACTTATCATACCATTAAGAAGGAATAAGATGCACTCAAAATCAACTCAGTCAAAGTATCCAATGACAAGCCAAGCCACTATTACACCATACATTGAAGACGACACGCCTATTATATCAACATCTGATGATCTTGTTTGGTGTCTCTACAGGTCCGTTTCCTGGAGCAGCAGAACAAGATGCTCGAGACCAAATGGAGTCTCCTGCAGGACCAGACCACCACCCGCTCCAACATCGATGGCATGTTTGAGGCCTACATCGCCAACCTGCGCAGACAGCTCGACGGGCTCGGCAATGAGAAGCTCAAGCTGGAGGGAGAGCTGAGGAACATGCAGGGCCTGGTTGAGGACTTCAAGCTGAAGTGAGTGTTTGCATGACACAAACTCTGAGGACACCATCAAACTCTACAGCTGATGTAGGGAGCAGATGCCCAAAATGAAGCAAATGTACTCAAGATTATCTCTTGTGTTTCTTCAGATATGAAGATGAAATCAACAAACGTGCAGCTGCAGAGAACGAGTTTGTGCTCCTGAAGAAGGTATGATTGAAAAGATTGGCCTTTGGATTTCTCTATTTCAATATTTAATGTAGAGTGGGTTTCACATTTCCTGTTTGTACCTAAATTCTCTTTCAGGATGTTGATGGCGCCTACATGAACAAGGTGGAGCTGGAAGCCAAAGCTGATGCCCTTCAGGATGAGATCAACTTCCTCAGAGCCGTCTATGAGGCTGTATGTATCTGTGATGTTTGCTCAATCCACTTGCTTAACAGACTACTGTAGCTAAGCTAATGATCATCAGAAGTTAATGGTGCAACAATTGTTATCTGTAGGAGCTTCGTGAGCTGCAAGGCCAGATCAAGGACACTTCTGTCGTTGTGGAGATGGACAACAGCCGTAACTTGGACATGGATTCTATTGTGGCTGAAGTGCGCGCTCAGTATGAGGACATCGCCAACAAGAGCAAGGCTGAGGCAGAGACCTGGTACAAACAGAAGGTAAGAGAAAGGCAATGAACAAATCCATCCCCAATGTCTTTTTTAGGACTTTCAGGATCATGCGTCTAAAACACCTTGATGTGTTTTTCTAAACAGTATGAGGAGATGCAGTCCTCTGCTGGTCAGTACGGTGATGACCTGCGCACAACCAAGACTGAGATTGCTGAGCTGAACCGCATGATCGCCCGCCTTCAGAATGAGATTGATGCTGTCAAGGGACAGGTAAACGTCAACAGATCTTCTCATGGATGATGCCTCATTATGAAAAAAGGTTTCAATGTTTAAGGCCAATGTTTTCAGTCCCTAACACATCTCTGATATTAATGTCCACAGAGAGCCAACCTTGAGGCTCAGATCGCAGAGGCTGAGGAGCGTGGTGAGCTGGCAGTGAAAGATGCCAAGCTCCGCATCAGAGACTTGGAGGATGCTCTGCAGAGAGCCAAGCAAGACATGGCCCGCCAGGTGCGTGAATACCAGGAACTGATGAACGTCAAGCTGGCCCTGGACATTGAAATCGCCACCTACAGGAAGCTGCTGGAAGGAGAGGAGAGCAGGTGGGATAAACTTCAATATGTCATGTTGTTTCATAGCTGCAGTATTGGTATCAACTGTGAATGAATCAAGGACTAACTCACTGCTTCACCACCTTTAGATTGGCCAGTGGAGGAACCAATGCCACCATCCATGTGCAGCAGAGCTCTGGAGGTAAGTTTAAAAGCTTATACATCATCAACATCATCATAACTGATACTGAATCAAAAAACATCACTGACAGACAGAGGCCTAATGATAACTGTGTTTGTTCTTCCCTAGGATACGCAAACACCAGCTCCAGTGGTGGTGGATATGGCGGTGGATATGGTGGTGGATACGGTGGATCTGTTACCAAGTCCTCATTCTCAACAACCAGCGCCAGGAGAGCCTATTAAAAAAAGGAGAGCCGTCCCTCTTCCCCCCTCAGAAGCTTTTGAATTTGGTCTAAATCTGTACTCTTTCGTGGTGCTATGCAGTGCTGTTAAGCATCTTCCTCATGAGGAAGTATATCCCAAAGATTCCTTAAAATCATGTCAGATTCAAGAGCTCCTGATGGTTATCATGACCTCAAAGACCAGGTCAGTCAGCAGGGCTGAAGAAGTTCCCATTCTTCACTGACTTCCAAGAAATATATAAAGGGGAAAAAACGCCAGACGTTGATGAAGCATTAAAACTAAGTAAAGAGACCAATTGAAAATCAGCACTTGTACATTTTTTTTGCACTGACTTAAACTGAGCTGAAGTATGATCCTTTAGAGGTATTAGTAGGATGATGGTGCTTGTCATCATGCTATCAGCTGATGTCTTCATCTTACAGTTGAGTGCTGATGGAAGACAGGGGAACAAGCCACAACCCTGAAATTATAATTTTGAGTGACTTTAACATTAAGAGTTCAACTTTGAACTGATTGGCTTCTGACTTGTTCCTTTTTAAAGATCTTTCAATGTTTTCTCTGCTCAGTTTTGCCTTCCAACGCCTCACAGATAAAACCATGCTGAAACCAGGTTTATTATGTAAAATCACTCCCAGCAACATCATTGATGAGTGTTGCAGCGAAATGACATCAAATAAATCTGAATAAAATCAATCTGAGAACTGAAACGACTGCCTTGCACTCTCATTATTTTTGGAAGGAGAACACCTCGAGTGTTTACCTTTGACAGCCACGTGAGTTTTTCCACACAGACATTCAAGATGGGGGCGTTTAACTCTATAATGTGATCTCTGTTTCAGCCATGTTTCATAAAGATTTCAAATCTAACAGAAAAACTCTGGCACTTCACCAATTAATGCCAAAAAAAGGTCTTTGTAGCTCTGTTGTTAGCTGCCATTAAATCCGTCATCTTTCCCTCAGGCTGAAATTGCTGGCAGAGATTATGCATTAATTACTGGATTTGTTCCTGACTCACAAGAATGATACAAGACCAATGCCAAACTCTGAAGTTGTAGCTAGTCATACTCTCACAAAACCAGTTACATCACTATTAAAATAATTACAAGAAATGCATATTTCTTCCCTCAGGGGACAAGTAAGTGCTTCTCATATTACCAGTTCCTCGCACGTCTCCAGTTGGTCCAGAATGCAGCCGCTCGCCTTTTAATTGGAGCACGTATAAAAGGGAGCACATAACGCCCATTTTAGCCTCCCTCCACTGGTTGCCTGTGCATTTTAGAGTTCATTTTAAGATTATTTTATTTGTTTTGAAATCTTTAAATGGTCTCGCCCCGCCCTACCTCTCTGAGCTGATCCATCTCTACGCCCCTGCTCGGTGCCTCAGGTCAGCTGATCAGCTGCTCCTGGAGGTACCGAGGTCCAAGTGGAAGCTCAGGGGGGAGATAGGGCTTTTTCTGTCGCTGCTCCCAAACTGTGGAACGATCTTCCTTTAGCCGTCAGACAAGCCCCCTCACTGTCCACTTTTAAAACTCGTCTTAAAACCCATTTTTATTCCCTGGCTTTCGACTCAGCATGAGACCCTGCTCTTGTTTCAGTGCCTTTTTATTTTTATTTTTATTTTTCAACTTTATTTTATCTTATTGTTCTTTTTGATTTTATGATTTTATTGTTTGTTTTTATCCATTATGTTTCTGTACAGCACTTTGTGTCCAACTGCTGTTGTTCTTAAAGTGCTTTATAAATAAAGTTGAGTTGAGTTGAGTGAGTTGAGTTCAAGGCAGGATATGGATGACCAGAAATTTCTTACTGCTAAACTCAGTAAAAACTGAAGTGATTGTTATTGGCCCCAAACACCTCAGAGAGACTTATTCTAATAATATAAGTACCTCAGGCGGCATTAGTCTGGCATCCAGCACCTCGGCTAGGAATCTAGGAGTCCTATTTGATCAAGATTTATCCTTCAACTCCCAAATTCAGCAAATCTCAAGGTCAGCCTATTTTCACTTGCGCAATATTTCTAAAATTAGACACTTCCTATCTCCAGGTTAGATTACTGTAACTCCCTCTTATCAGGCTGCCCCAATAAGTCTCTAAAGATTCTTCAGCTAGTTCAAAACGCTGCAGCTCGAGTATTGACTAGAACTAGGAAGAGAGAGCACATCTCTCCAGTGTTAGCTTCTCTACACTGACTCCCAATAAAATGTAGAATAGAATTTAAAATCCTTCTTTTAACCCACAAAGCCCTTAAAAATCAGACACCCTCGTATCTTAAAGAGCTCATAGTGCCCTATTACCCCTCTAGAACTCTACGCTCCCAACATGCAGGCTTGCTAGTTGTACCTAAAATCTCTAAAAGTAGTATGGGAGGTAGAACCTTCAGTTATCAGGCCCCTCTCCTTTGGAATCATCTACCAGTCAGGGTCCGGGAGGCAGACACCCTCTCTACTTTTAAGAGTAGGCTTCAAACTTTCCTTTTTGATAAAGCTTATAGTTAGAGCTGGATCAGGCTTGGACCAATTTTTGTCATGCTGCTATAGGCCTAGACTGCCAGGGGAACTGGCGCACTGACACACTGGGATCCTAGCTCACCCCCTTCCCCCCAACCCCCTCATCACTTACTTTAACTCTGCCTGTCCCATTAAAGTTACTAACCATAGACCTTTCTGGAGTCCCTGAGCTCCCTTGTCTCGTAGATTCCTCTGAGCTGCCGTAGACGTCCTCCTGCTGCGGACGATCTGGACTCCAGCTGATCCGGAGGTGCTGGACTCAAGCGGCAACAGCTTCTACTTCTCGTCTCATCACTATCACCTCTCTCTCTTACTCCCCTCTATCTGTCTTTCCAGACCCAACTCGGTCGAGGCATGATGGCTGTCTAACATGAGTCTGGTCCTGCTGGAGGTTTCTGCCTGTTAAAGGAAGTTTGTCCTCTCCACTGTAACTAGCTAAATACTGTGATGTGCAATGCTCATGATGGATTAAGGTGGGGTCAGACTGAGTCTTACCCTGTCTTGAAGTTGGGTCTCTGGTCATAATTTGACATAGAGTGGTCTAGTCCTCCTATGTTTGTAAAAGCGTCTTGAGATAACGTTTGTTGTGATTCGGCGCGATACAAATAAAGATTGATTGATTGATTGATTGATATTTACGCCCCTGTAACTTCTAGCCTTCCATATGTCACAGAGGTGTGATGGTGGGACCGGGTCGGTTGGCCACTGTGCTGCCATTGGAGTAACAGAGGCATACCAGAGGCTGGGTCACTGAGAGTTGGCGTATCAGTGTGTATGTGAGTCGTTGCCTGAAGGTGTGTGTATTTAGCTCACGTTCTTCTGCAATGCCACAGAGCAATGTGAAACCACACACTGGAACACCAATATTAAGCTGTTTTGGCATCAGTGTGAAAGTACAAAGTCTTGATGACAGCAGAGCTGCAAGTACTTCTGTGGACTTCTAAAGGGCTTATTGTTGTAACTACTTTGACAATTCTCATTACAGGGCAAACTAGCAGTCTCAGATTCAGAACTGGAGTGTGTACTTCCAGGAAAACACTGATACAAAACTGTCAAACTGTTTAACACTCAGTCCCAATATCTCATCTTTCTCATTTTCGAAACACACAGCGCTGAAGTCCACAACTTAAAGGATTACACTTAACTACACAAAAAATTATTGCTTCCTGTCATTATTATTAAATAAGTGAATAGTTTCATTGGGCATACTTTATTTATCCGCCAGTTTAAAATAAAAAAATTAAATAAAAAAAACAAACTTTTTTTTTTTAGGAAAAGTGTGTGGGGGGGGGGGGGGGGGGGGGGGGGGGGGGGGGGAGCAAGAGGAGAAGGAGGGAGGGGGAGAGAGGAGAAGGGAGTTGAGGGAGGGAGAGAGGGAGCGGGAGGAGAAGGGAGTTGAGGGAGGGAGAGAGGGCGCGAGAGGAGAAAGGAGTTGAGGGAGGGAGAGAGGGAGCAAGAGGAGAAGGGAGAGGGAGCGAGAGGAGAAGGGAGTTGAGGGAGGGAGAGAGGGAGCGAGAGGAGAAGGGAGAGGTGGGGGAGAGAGGAGAAGGGAGTTGAGGGAGGGAGAGAGGGAGCAAGAGGAGAAGGAGGGAGGGGAAGAGAGGAGAAGGGAGTTGAGGGAGGGAGAGAGGGAGCGAGAGGAGAAGGGAGTTGAGGGAGGGAGAGAGGGCGCGAGAGGAGAAAGGAGTTGAGGGAGGGAGAGAGGGAGCAAGAGGAGAAGGGAGAGGGAGCGAGAGGAGAAGGGAGAGGTGGGGGAGAGAGGAGAAGGGAGTTGAGGGAGGGAGAGAGGGAGCAAGAGGAGAAAGGAGTTGAGGGAGGGAGAGAGGGAGCAAGAGGAGAAGGGAGAGGTGGGGGAGAGAGGAGAAGGGAGTTGAGGGAGGGAGAGAGGGAGCGAGAGGAGAAGGGAGTTGAGGGAGGGAGAGAGGGCGCGAGAGGAGAAAGGAGTTGAGGGAGGGAGAGAGGGAGCAAGAGGAGAAGGGAGAGGTGGGGGAGAGAGGAGAAGGGAGTTGAGGGAGGGAGAGAGGGAGCGGGAGGAGAAGGGAGTTGAGGGAGGGAGAGAGGGCACGAGAGGAGAAAGGAGTTGAGGGAGGGAGAGAGGGAGCAAGAGGAGAAGGGAGAGGGAGCGAGAGGAGAAGGGAGTTGAGGGAGGGAGAGAGGGAGCGAGAGGAGAAGGGAGAGGTGGGGGAGAGAGGAGAAGGGAGTTGAGGGAGGGAGAGAGGGAGCAAGAGGAGAAGGAGGGAGGGGAAGAGAGGAGAAGGAGTTGAGGGAGGGAGAGAGGGAGCGAGAGGACAAGGGAGTTGAGGGAGGGAGAGAGGGCGCAAGAGGAGAAAGGAGTTGAGGGAGGGAGAGAGGGAGCAAGAGGAGAAGGGAGAGGTGGGGGAGAGAGGAGAAGGGAGTTGAGGGAGGGAGAGAGGGAGCGGGAGGAGAAGGGAGTTGAGGGAGGGAGAGAGGGCACGAGAGGAGAAAGGAGTTGAGGGAGGGAGAGAGGGAGCAAGAGGAGAAGGGAGAGGGAGCGAGAGGAGAAGGGAGTTGAGGGAGGGAGAGAGGGAGCGAGAGGAGAAGGGAGAGGTGGGGGAGAGAGGAGAAGGGAGTTGAGGGAGGGAGAGAGGGAGCAAGAGGAGAAGGAGGGAGGGGGAGAGAGGAGAAGGGAGTTGAGGGAGGGAGAGAGGGAGCGAGAGGAGAAGGGAGTTGAGGGAGGGAGAGAGGGCGCGAGAGGAGAAAGGAGTTGAGGGAGGGAGAGAGGGAGCAAGAGGAGAAGGGAGTTGAGGGAGGGAGAGAGGGAGCAAGAGGAGAAGGGAGAGGTGGGGAGAGAGGGAGCGAGAGGAGAAGGGAGTTGAGGGAGGGAGAGAGGGAGCGAGAGGAGAAGGGAGTTGAGGGAGGGAGAGATGGAGCAAGAGGAGAAGGGAGAGGGAGCGAGAGGAGAAGGGAGTTGAGGGAGGGAGAGAGGGAGCAAGAGGAGAAGGGAGAGGGAGCGAGAGGAGAAGGGAGTTGAGGGAGGGAGAGAGGGAGCAAGAGGAGAAGGGAGAGGTAGCGAGAGGAGAAGGGAGTTGAGGGAGGGAGGGAGAATTAAACTTAATAAAGCTTGTCAGAAAAACAACTATTTCTAGCTGCTTTGTTTCTTTGTACTTTTACTTTTGATACTTCAGTACATTTAATTTGAGCTCCTTTAAGACTTTTACTGAAGTATTTTTTTAATGGGTGACTTTCACTTTTACCTGAGTAGATTTCAACTAAGATATCTTTACTTTTACTCAAGTATGGCTTTCAAGTACTTTATACACCACTGGAAACTTACTATTTACAGTCAAAATGAGACTCACCAGAAACTGATGAATGGGTGCTCCTGTGGTTAAAAAGAAAAACAGAACAAGAGCTGACTGTTTATTGGGAATAAATACCTGGGGGGAAATTTGACTTTGCTTTAGACCTGAACACATATTGCTTCTCAAGTTGCTGATTAGAATGTAAACAATGCAGCAAACAGAACAAGAAGTACTGGCTTGAAGTCATTTAGTGTTGGTCCACTGGTTCCACTGGTTCCACAGAGAAGTTGGCTTTCACTCCCATAGGGACATACAGTTGTCAGAATAGAGCAAGGCTCTGAGATTGGGATCATCAAAAAGAGGAAAAGTGACTGATTGAGTTAGTTTCCACTGTTGTCCCCAGTGACAGATCATGTCTTCCAGCTACAGTTGACTCACACTGTCCTGATCTACTCTGGGACTCTGTGTTCAGGTCTGGAGTGACCCAGCACTTGGTACTTTGGTAATCATTGTGGTGATGACGAGTTAATTGTTGATGATGATAATGGAAGGTCTTAAATTGTTTGGTTGCTTCATTGTAGATGTTCCTTATTTTATTAAGAAAAGAAAAAAAATCCTTATTTAGAGTACCTGCACCCAAATGGACTTGAAGCACTTTGTTACTCTTACTGATCCTGTTTCCTCTTGTCTAGATCTTTGCTTGTGTTGTTCTTGTTCTTGTTCTTGTTCTTGTCACCGTATCTTAAAGAGCTCATAGTGCCATATTACCCCTCTAGAACTCTACGCTCCCAACATGCAGGCTTGCTAGTTGTACCTAAAATCTCTAAAAGTAGTATGGGAGGTAGAACCTTTAATTATCAGGCCCCTCTCCTTTGGAATCATCTACCAGTCAAAGTCCAGGAGGCAGACACCCTCTCTACTTTTAAGAGTAGGCTTAAAACTTTCCTTTTTGATAAAGCTTATAGTTAGAGCTGTATCAGGCTTGGACCAGCTTTTGTCATGCTGCTATAGGCCTAGACTACCAGGGGAACTGGCGCACTAACACACTGGGATCCTAACTCACCCCCTTCCCCCCAACCCCCTCATCACTTACTTTAACTCTGCCTGTCCCATTAAAGTTACTAACCATAGACCTTTCTGGAGTCCCTGAGCTCCCTTGTCTCGTAGATTCCTCTGAGCTGCTGTAGACGTCCTCCTGCTGCAGACGTTCTGGACTCCAGCTGATACGGACGTACTGGACTCAAGCAGCAACAGCTTCTACGACTCGTCTCATCACTATCACTTCTCTCTCTTACTCCCCTCTATCTGTCTTTCCAGACCCAACTCGGTCGAGGCATGATGGCTGTCTAACATGAGTCTGGTCCTGCTGGAGGTTTCTGCCTGTTAAAGGAAGTTTTTCCTCTCCACAGTAACTAGCTAAATACTGCGATGTGCAATGCTCATGATGGATTAAGGTGGGGTCAGACTGAGTCTTACCCTGTCTTGAAGTTGGGTCTCTGTTCATAATATGACATAGAGTGGTCTAGACCTCCTCTGTTTGTAAAAGAGTCTTGAGATAACGTTTGTTGTGATTTGGCGCTATACAAATAAAGATTGATTGATTGATTGATTTCCCCCTCTAATGCTATAATTAACCCTAACAACAATTTATTCTGGGGTCATGTTGGGTCAAAAATGAACCCTTGAACACAGCAGGATGTTTCACTTAATCAATATAATCAATGAATATATCAAGGATTAAAGGACTTATGTCTCAGCAGGATGCAGAAAAACTGGTCCATGCATTTATCTTTAGCAGACTAGACTACTGTAACAGGGTCTTTACAGGAGTCCCTAAAAAGTCCATCAGACGGCTGCAGCTCATACAGAATGCTGCTGCTCGAGTCCTAACAAGGACCAAGAACGTAGACCACATCACTCCAGTTCTTAGATCTCTACACTGGCTTCCTGTCTGTCAGAGAATAGACTTTAAAATCCTGCTGATGGTTTATAAAGACCTGAATGGTTTAGGCTGATCTGCTACTACTTTATGAACCATCTGGACCTCTGAGGTCATCAGGTACTGGTCTGCTTTCAGTCCCTAGAGTCAGAAGGAAACATGGTGAAGCAGCGTTTAGTCATTATGCTCCACATATCTGGAACACACTCCCTGAAAGCTGCAGGTCTGCTCCAACTCTCACCTCTTTTAAATCAAAGACTAAGACTTTTTTATTTACCTCTGCCTTCCTAGCTTAGATTATTTTAACTCACTTTAACCTCATTTTATTTTAAATATATTTCTAATTTTTCTATTCTTTTCAGTTTTATTATATTTGTCATTTTAATCTTGCTCCTTTATGCCTGTCTGAATGTTTCCAATGCTTTTAATGTTTTAATGTAAAGCACATTGAGTTGCCCTTGTGTATGAAATGTGCTATACAGATAAAGCTGCCTTGGATTTTTGGCATCAGAAGTGTTCTGGTTTCTGTTTGTAGTACTAGTCGTGTTGTCTACTACTACTACTTTTTGGAGCTATACAAATAAAGATTGATTGATTGATTGATTGATTGATTGATTGATTGATTGATTGATTGATTGATTGATTGATTGATTGATTGATTGATTGATTGATTGATTGATTGATTGATTGTTCTTGTATGTACGTCGTTTTGGATAAAAGCGTCTGCCAAATGACATTGTAACATTGTAACATTGTAACATTGATTTAGGCTAAAAACTAAAAAGAAGTTAAGGAGGTTAGCAATAACCATAAACTGCTGGAGTAAAATTAGCAACAGCCATACTCCAAATGCTTTAGGTCAAAAGTAGCCATGGTTTGTATGTGTTCAGTCAGCATTGAGTGGGAGCTAAATGATACTGTTAGCATTCCCAGAGGAACATTTTACTGCTCAAGGCTTTCTCTTCTAAGTCTCTGGAGACAAAATTGAGATTCTCACTTCAGCCTCATTCAAGTTTCAAATTGTTCTCATTAGTTTCTCCTAAAATTCACTAGGAGAAATAGTTGAGACCATGACATGAGTCTTATTTGAGACTTAAATGAGAGATCTCATTAATGGCTCATTTTCTTAATTATAGGCCTTTTTGCCTTTATTTGACAGGACAGCTGAAGAGAGACAGGAAATGTGGGGAGTAGTGAGCGGGGGAAGACATGCAGGAAATGGTCGACCGGCCAGGAATCGAGCCGGGCAACCCCTGCAACGAGGACTGTACCCTCTGTATGTGGGGCGCTTAGACTGCTAGGCCACCATTGTTTCCACCAATCAATCCCTTTAATTGTAATAATCTGGATACATCTGGTCAGCCCTTTTGCGGCCCATATTTTAAATAAATGGTCTGTCATACCTGTTGTATGAAATCTCTATCTGTTGCAATTTCTCTCAAATCCACTAAATCTTTGTGAAGTTGTTTTGTTCCAAACAGACTTGTAAAGGAAGGACCAGACTGTGAAGTCAAAGAAGAGATCATTTCACATCTAAATATCTGATCTTACAAGTGGTTCAAATGTTTTAATGAGAATTGTAAGTTTGTGGACAATTACATTGAAATGTTAATTTTGCAGGGCACTATAAATGTTGATGAAAAGATGAGCTCAGGCTCTTTCTTTGCTCCATCTGAGCTCAACTTGAGACACAAAAACTGAGTCTGACAAAAACAAATGGATGAGGTTAGATTGAGACAATTGAGAGAGCTCCCTGATTTCTCCACCTGAGCTCAAAAGGAGTCACAACACTTGAGAAATACCTGAGAATCATTTCAGATTTAGACCAGATCTCCCTTTATAATGAAAGGGAGACTAAGCTGAGACTTTTTACAACTTTTTTTTCTGAAGGCAAGAATGAGAAACAGGAGACATAAGCTATAGTCTCATTTTGCTTTCAAACAGATCTCATTGTTGTCTAGGAGACAGAAATGAAACACTTTTGAGATCTCCTCTCTACATTTCTTTTCCTATGGGTTACCATGTCGAATTAATAATGCCATCAGCAACATGAGAAATCACCAGAAACTGAAAATCAAGTAAGAAATTCGGTCAAGACCAGAATCCAATGAATATGGTGAGAAATTACCAATAACCAGTCCCTCCAGGAAGTTGTGATTTCGCAATCCCAACCATCAACGCAGGACAAGTGACCATGACAACGTTGTTATTTATAGATACTAGAGTTCTTATCTAAGGGGCTCAGTGTTAGCTTGGTCTCTACCTGCAGCAGGTGTGCTTTATGAACCAGCTCTCCCCTCCTCCATGCATCTGTCTCATCTTCATTGAGGATTTTTACCCCCCGGTCTGCGATGGTCACGTGACTGAAAACTATAAATTAACCGGTGTCAAGGGGTTTTCAAGGAGTTTGGACAAAATCAGAATCAAGCAACTCACACAACCAGAAGATCAGTAAGACAGCCGGGTATTAATATGAATTAATCATTAAGGTAAGCCAAAGCACCCCTACCAATTATATGTATAAAATATCAGACCTTCTGTATCTTTAACAGGATGAACAGGGGTTCCAGGCTGAGGATGATCAGCTGCTGAGCTTATAAAGGAAGATACATAAAATGCTTTTATTGGCAAGGGAAGTAGTAGCGCCAGAAAACACTGCACTGATAATGCTTGTGGGACATGTTCTAGATATAGCACAACTACTGGAGTAAGATACAAATGGGAAAGATCTGGTTCCAAATCTAACATGAAGGTATTCAATCAGTTGGGTGCAAAAATAAAGAACTAGTGTAGGACTCAGTTCCATGTAGAGCACCTCTACACTGGGGTTCAGTAAACTGATGATGTTACTGTGCATCTCCAATGACTGACAATCCTTTAGCATGCTAAGGCCTTCTGCCATTTCAACACCATGATTTCATTTCTGATTTAATCTGTGACTGGTAGCTCTGGAGAAACTATCAAGAAGAGGACACACTTTGAAGAATTCAAGTGAAAGGATCCCAACCCCATCCCCTCAGGCCATATGGCACAACTACTGGAGTAAGATACAAATGGGAAAGATCTGGTTCCAAATCTAACATGAAGGTCTTTGATCAGTTGGCTGCAAAAGTGAAGAACCAGTGTAGGACTCAGTTCCATGTAGAGCACCACCACACTGGGGTTCAGTAAACTGATGATGTTACTGTGCATCTCCAATGACTGACAATCCTTTAGCATGCTAAGGCCCTCTGCCATTTCAACATCATGATTTCATCTCTGATTTAATCTGTGACTGGTAGCTCTGGAGAAACTATCAAGACGAGGACACACTTTGAAGAATTCAAGTGAAAGGATCCCAACCCCATCCCCTCAGGCCTCCCTCCAGTCCTACCTGTTTTGGTCAATAGTTGAACTACAAATTGCTGCTCTGTGAGTTTAACAACATATTTTGGGTGCAAAGTGGTTATGTTGCTGTTTTTCTGTATCAAACAAGCTAACAGTTATCTTGTTTAAAGATCAGGTAGAGCCATAACGCCTGCACGATACACATTTCACCAAACATTTCTGAAGGATCCAAAATCAGGGACTTTTTTAATTCTATATAAAAGGTTAAATCACTTACTGTTTTTTAATATTAATGCTTCAGATCAACTTCAAGAAGAGACACATTTTCCAGTCATTAAGTCAAAAGCTAGCCAAAGTTACCCCAACAACAGCAGTCTGTAAAAACATGCAAGCACAATTTCAACAGCTAAAAAGAGAACATGTTGGAAGGAAGTTGGTGGAAATTTTTTTGAAGTAGAAAACTTTGCTCCACAAGAGAGCGAGGTGAGATGTTTTATGTTTGTCCTGTTTTATTCTAATATTTTCCTATTTTGGTATATAAAGATATTTAAACTTATAGCTAATGGATCCTGAAATAAAAGTTCCTACAATATCCTTAAGGGAACTCTCGTTAATAATGAGTAAAGAACACATAAAATACAGGTTTTAAGTTGTGCTAGTGCAGTGTGCACGGCTTATCTTTTGAAAATACCTCCTTCTCTGTTTTTCAAGATTGACCACGTATCATTCCAAGACAGAGGTATGTGAGCGAAGGTGGAGAGAGGCTGGACAGCAGAAAGTGACAGTACAGGTTTAAGTGGTCTGCGACCCCACCCAGCTTCAGCCATAAAAGCAGGCAGAGTCTGCAGTCAGACACTCAGAAGGACTTGGCCCTTTGGAAGCTTGCACATCTTCAGTTCTCTGCTCAGAATCCACAACCTCTACCACTGCAACCATGATGATGAGGAAGGCATACTCAGTCAGCAGCTCTAGTGGCAGCAACAGGAATTCCTTTGCAGGACCAGGAAGCAGCTACTCCGTTAAAAGAACCAGCTTTGGTGGTGCTTCTGGTCTTGGTTCTGGTATGTCTTTTTCTAGTGGAAGCTCAGCTGGCTACGAACTTTCCTCTGGCCAAGCAGGAGGCAGTTACATCGCTCCATCGATCACAGCTGTCCAGGTAAACAAGAGCCTGCTGGCTCCTCTCAACCTGGAGATTGACCCCACCATCAATGTCGTCCGCAACCAGGAGAAGGATCAGATCAAGACCCTCAACAACCGCTTTGCCTCCTTCATCGACAAGGTTAGTTTCTGTGAGCTCTGTGTGACTCCTCAGTGTCTTAGGTACATACTCATTTGGTTCTCATTATCATGGTGTTACACATCTGCAGGCTCTCCCTGGTAAACATTCAAATCTAGCTCTCATAAGTCCTGTCCTAATTTGTTATTGAAAAGAGAAAAGGCCAAACATAAGTATGTAGTAAATCCTTTTCAGAGTCCAAAGCATGTCATTTGCACATTTCATAGATGGACTGGTTATTGTTGGTATATGCTATATACAGAGAGAATACTCAAAACAGCCTCTGACAACCTCTCTTGATTTGATGTTTCCCCAGGTCCGTTTCCTGGAGCAGCAGAACAAGATGCTTGAGACCAAATGGAGCCTCCTGCAGGACCAGACCACCACCCGCTCCAACATCGATGGCATGTTTGAGGCCTACATCGCCAACCTGCGCAGACAGCTCGAGGGGCTCGGCAATGAGAAGGCCAAGCTGGAGGGAGAGCAGAGGAACATGCAGGGTGTGGTTGAGGACTTTAGGAGGAAGTAAGTGTCAGCATGACATGGTCAAGAGTTTTACACCTGATGAGGTGAGGAGGTCGATGCACTAAGGCCTTTCCTTTTGTTCTTGTAGGTATGAAGATGAAATCAACAAGCGTGCATCTGCTGAGAATGAATTTGTTCTGATGAAGAAGGTATGAATACATTTAAGGGTGATTTTGTTACAAGGGGCCTTTAGAAAAAAGTTAGGTGCTGATTTATAACCAGTTTAAACTTCTCTGTGTTGCTCCAATGGCTGGCTTCAACTACAAACTCCTGCAGGCTGCAATGTCTGCGAGGTAGTCTCTGTTGATGCACGATCAGACTGTTTTTGGAGTGCTAGTTTAAGAGGACTTCACATTTCTTTGAATGTCATTACACGCATTAAATTGTGATCTGAGCCAGTCAAAGGTCAAAAATAAAAAATGCCTTTTATAGCCATTATAGCCCACAGGCATCTCTGCTATAACACTGCTATAAACCATTAGTCAGTTAGTTTGGATAAATGTCAAAAGAGCCCAGGTTATTTAAAAATAACAGAGTTAAGCTTAAGGATGACACCTGATGTATTTTTTATCCTAAGTTTGTACTCAATATTGTCAGCTGATTGTGTTGTCACAAAATTTAATTTACAGGACGTCGATGCTGCCTACATTCTCAAGGTAGAGCTGGAGGCAAGAGTTGATGCTCTTCAGGATGAGATCAACTTCCTCAGAGCCGTCTATGATGCTGTATGTATCTGTCATGTTCACTTGATCTACTGCTTAACACTACAGCCATCTATAGATCATTGATAATGAACTGGTGTTCTAAAATCATTGGTATAGGAGCTTCGTGAGCTGCAAAGCCAGATCAAGGACACCTCCGTCATCGTGGAGATGGACAACAGCCGTAACTTGGACATGGATTCTATTGTGGCTGAAGTGCGCGCTCAGTATGAGGACATCGCCAACAAGAGCAAGGCTGATGCAGAGGGCTGGTACAAACAGAAGGTAAGAGAAAGGCAATGAACAAATCCATCCCCAATGTCTCTTTCAGGACTCTCAGGATCATGCATCTAAAACACCTTGATGTGTTTTTCTAAACAGTATGAGGAGATGCAGTCCTCTGCTGGTCAGTACGGGGATGACCTGCGCACAACCAAGGTTGAGATGGCTGAGCTGAACCGCATGATCGCCCGCCTTCAGAATGAGATTGATGCTGTCAAGGGACAGGTAAACGTGAAGAATGGATGATGATTCAGTGAGAGAAATCTTCAAAGTATAAGCAGATCTGAAGTTATAACTGTGAAATAATGTCCACAGAGAGCCAACCTTGAGGCTCAGATCGCAGACGCTGAGGGGCGCGGTGAGCTGGCAGTGAAAGATGCCAAGCTCCGCATCAGGGACTTGGAAGCTGCTCTGCAGAGAGCCAAGCAAGACATGGCCCGCCAGGTACGTGAATACCAGGAACTGATGAACGTCAAGCTGGCCCTGGACATTGAAATCGCCACCTACAGGAAGCTGCTGGAAGGAGAGGAGAGCAGGTGGGATAAACTTCAATATGTCATGTTGTTTCATAGCTGCAGTATTGGTATCAACTGTGAATGAATCAAGGACTAACTCACTGCTTCACCACCTTTAGATTGGCCAGTGGAGGATCCAAAGCCACCATCCATGTGCAGCAGAGCTCTGGAGGTAAGTTTAAAAGCTTATACATCATCAACATCATCATAACTGATACTGAATCTATTGACATCACTGACAGACAGAGGCCTAATGATAACTGTATTTGTTCTTCCCTAGGATACGCAAACACCAGCTCCAGTGGTGGATTTGGATATGGCGGTGGTTATGGTGGTGTTGGTGGCTCCGTTACCAAGTCCTCAGTCTCAACAACCAGTGCCAGGAGAGCTTATTAAAAAGGAGATCTGATCTTTTCTGTTCTGTTCTTATGGTGCTGCAAATAAAACACAGAAATCCAAACCAAACTTGATGTTGAAGGATTGCTACTTTCCTTACTAGCTTCTTTAAAAACGACCAAATGTGAACTTTGTAGTCAATAAGTAAACACACAAGGGCAAGGGTAGATGGCAAGGCAGAATGTGTTTCTTTGAACACTGGTATAAGTACAAAGAGAAGAAGAAAAGGTTTGACAGTGATTAAATGATGCAAGGAAAGCACCAACAGGCTACACTGTTGTATCAAGTCATGTTCTGATAAACTGGACTGAAAGGAGGCTTGTTGATGAGATGGAGACTTCTTTTCATTGTATGTCTTATCCTGCAGTTGGATGTAACATAAGTACTATCAACAACTGGACAAAAGAAGCTTTGTGTGATCCAGGTTGACCTCAGCAACGTCAATGTTTGATCAATGACAGCAAATCACATTAAACTGATCTAAATAAAACATGTCAGAGAACTTAATATGCTGCCTCTCACTCTCATTATTCTTCAGATAAATGGAGGGATAGTGGAAACACTCTCCAGGTATCTTTAGTTTAGAATGTTTTGCATAATGTACTGGCTTTGCAGCTGACGCCTTCTATCAATACTTCAGGGCAACTTGATGAAGAGACCCAATTTCAAGTCATTACGGCAAAAGCCAGCCAAGGCACCCCCAAACAATCTGTAATCACATGCTAGCAAATTATCAAGAGCTAAATATATGTTATACTACTTGTTGTATCTTAAACAGATAAAAGTAGGATGTCATATTCCTCAGCTGAAAGACGACAGCACTGCAAGTTCTCAACATGGTTACTTTCTTTATTCAACTCTGACTCTCACAGAGGCAAATCAACATGGCTCAGCAGAGCTCCCATAATACAGCGTCGCCCTCTAGCGGCGTTGACATGCAACAACATGGTGACTCCACACAACACCTAAATGAGCATGCACAACTTCTGCTAACTGTGCTTATCCTTTTAAACACCACACTACGAGTGTAGCTCTGTGAGGAATAGCTGTGTGCATATTGAACGTAGAGGCAGCCCAGAGGAACATTTTACTGCTCAAGGCTTTCTCTTCTAAGTCTCTGGAGACAAAATTGAGATCCTCACTTCAGCCTCATTCAAGTTTCAAATTGTTCTCATTAGTTTCTCCTAAAATTCACTAGGAGAAATAGTTGAGACCATGACATGAGTCTTATTTGAGACTTAAATGAGAGATCTCATTAATGGCTCATTTTCTTCTCTTTTTTAAAAAATACATTTTTGGCCTTTATTTGACAGGACAGCTGAAGAGAGACAGGAAATGTGGGGAGTAGTGAGCGGAGGAAGACATGCAGGAAATGGTCGACCAGCCAGGAATCGAACCGGCGACCCCTGCGATGAGGACTGTAGCCTCTGTATGTGGGGCGCTTAGACCACTAGGCCACCAGTGCCCAAAAGACTCCACCCCTTTAATTGTAATAATCTGGATAAATCTGATCAGCCCTTTTGCGGCCCATATTTTAAATAAATGGTCGGTCATACCTGGAGATATGAAATCTCTATCTTTTGTAATTTCTCTCAAATCCACTAAATCTTTGTGAAGTTGTTTTGTTCCAAACAGACTTGTAAAGGAAGGACCATACTGTGAAGTCAAAGAAGAAATCATTTCACATCTAAATATCTGATCTTGAAGTGGTTCAAATGTTTTAATGAGAATTGTAAGTTTGTGGACAAGTACATTGAAATGTTAATTTTGCAGGGCACTATAAATGTTGATGAAAAGATGAGCTCAGGCTCTTTCTTTGCTCCATCTGAGCTCAACTTGAGACCCAAAAACTGAGTCTGACAAAAACAAATGGATGAGGTTAGATTGAGACAATTGAGAGAGCTCCCTGATTTCTCCACCTGAGCTCAAAAGGAGTCACAACACTTGAGAAATACCTGAGAATCATTTCAGATTTTGACCAGATCTCCTTTTGAACTGAAAGGGAGACTAAGCTGAGACTTTTTACAACTTTTTTTTCTGGAGGCAAGAATGAGAAACAGGAGACATAAGCTATAGTCTCATTTTGCTTTCAAACAGATCTCATTGTTGTCTAGGAGACAGAAATGAAACACTTTTGAGATCTCCTCTCTACATGTATTTTCCTATGGGAGTGGTGCCTTATAGGAGGGGGTTAGGATGATTCTAAGGGCCCCTGACTGACAGGGGGCCAAAAAATAATAAATGGGAAAAAAAACAAAAACATTATTTATATTTTATTCAGAATAAGGTAATTTAAAAAACGGTCCCATTGTCTTCATAACGGCAGCTAAAATGTCTGGAAAGACAAAGTCTGAGTCCAAGAAAAGGAGGGAAAGAAAGGAGAGAGAGGAGAGAGAGAAGAAAGGGCGACAGTATGTGACAGTTGTTCTCCAGGAAAGGTTGCTATAGTCCAGGGGTGTCAAACATGCGGCCCACGGGCCAAAACCGGCCCGCCAGAGGTTCCAATCCGGCCCGCGGAATAACTGCAAAATGAAAGGGTTACATAGAAGACATTAAGACTGCAATTTTTCAATAAAAGTAACTGCGATTTCAGATTTGTCCTCTAGGGGTCGCATTAAATTATATTGTTGACGGAGCGCACCTGAAAGGCGATTTTTTTCCTGGGTATTTTTTCTGAAAGTGAGGAAATAGATTAGGCGACTTGCTGTTTGCATAAAGAGATTCATAAAGACTTTTTAGAGCACTATAAGATGATCCACTAAATAGTCAACTTCACCTTCTTCATTATTATAATCTATCTTTTCTTTTGCAGTAAACATTACATTTGGTGTCAGGTGAATGGGTAACCTGTGTGTTTGGTGTGTTCGCAGCAGGTTTCAGGGCTTAAAGATTAAAATATTCGGCCCACTATGAGACTCATCATGGCAGAAAATACAAGAGTTTTTGTAGAAAGATAGTTCATTAAATGAGAACATTTTCAGAATGTGCTTGGACTTTTTTTGCACTAAAACAAAGGGAAAATTTAGAGTTGTCATTATTTATAGGTTGTTATGTTGTGATTTTACACTTTAGATCAACTTGGGCTGTATGTGGCCCCTGAACTGAAATGAGTTTGACACCCCTGGTATAATCTTTGAGTGGTTAAAATCAACCTGTTTGCTAGTTTGATGTCCACAATAAGATGAACCACATTTTAGCTAATTATACTAAATGGGTTTCCCCGCCCTCCCTACCAGACTCAGCAGCTGATATGTCAGCAGGTTCACTGTCTCCACACAACTCCCCACAACCCATTGAACAAGAAGGTGAGCAACATAGCATGTCAATTAGCATTAATGAAGGGGGTCTGTGGGAATCTCTTGTTTCTCTCTCTATCTGTACTATTACAAAAGCCTCTAAAAACAAAGCTATAGCTAAGCTACATAAGCTACAGCCTATAGACTGTTTTGGATGCTGGACAGGCTGAAGCATTGAGTGATTTAGTCTGTTTTAATGGTGACATATCATGCAAAATGGACTTTTTCATGGTTCTCTACCTGAAATATGTGTCCCTGTCTACAAAAAAATCCATTCTGCCCCTGTTCTGATTTCTCCACCTTTCTGTAAATGTGTGCTGAAACCAGCCGTTTCAGACTTCCGTGTTTTTGTTACGTAACAACAATATCCGGTCTGTCGCGGAGTCAGAGCTCGGAGCTTGTTCAGCCCATAGACTGTATAAAATAATACTGAATCCCTCCTCCGTTTTTCATTCCCTGCACACACGTGTGCTAACAAGGAGCTTAGGAGGGAGGCATGCTAGTTGTAGGCTGTATTAATAAACACAAAGGTCGATTTTACTCCCCACGTCTGCAGATTTGAAGATCTAGTGGATGATTATTATTTATCATGGATAAGTGCTAGCGCTAGTTAGCATAGCCACATAGCTACATGTCGTAGCTGTAGCTGTGTACCAAGACACACGTCTACATACTGACAAATAAAACAACAAGAAACACTAAATCTGTGACCAATCCTTCAGAAAGGTCCCGCTGCCTTTCTGGCAGAGGTCGGTTTTACTCCCCACGTCTGCAGATTTGAAGATCTAGTGGATGATTTTTATTTGTCATAGATAAGTGCTAGCGCTAATTAGCATAGCCACATAGCTACATGTTCGTAGCTGTGTACCAAGACACACGTCGACATGCTGACAAATAAAACAACAAGAAACACTAAATCTGTGACCAATCCTTCAGAAAGGTCTTGCTGCAGGCGCCTCTCCATCAGGATCAGATTCTGGATCAGATTCAGAGGGTTGAAGTAACGTGATCTCTGAGCAGCCGTGTATATTCAGCCAACATGTAAACATTAGATCAACGTGCTGGAGAGCCGAGGCCACACCCACTTCCTGAGGGGGCGTGGTCAGAGAGAAAACAGAGTGTTCTGAGGAGGACTGAAGAAGAGGGTTTTTCAGGCAGACCAAGCATAAACTTGAAAGACGTGTTTTGGGGACCTCTTAGACCAATATATGTTGATGAAAAAAGCGTGATATGTCACCTTTAATGTTACAGAGATTACTCAAATCAGATATTTTGATGCAGACTGACAGCAGTTGCACAGGGTTCTTGTGGCCTTTGGTTATGGGACCCAATGTGATATATTTTTTCATGGGGCCCAAAATCCCTGGCGGCGCCCCTGGCTACTGCTGGGGACAAGTCAACGAGACAGTGATGGGGAGCTCACCACATGGTTGTCATTTCTAATAACAACCTTTATCTGCAATTCTATTGAAACTAGCTTGCTAGCCTTTGCCAGGTATCCATCTCACCTTGAGGAAGATCTATGTCTAAGTTCTTGATAGCAGAGCGTTGCAATAGAAAGCAGACAACGGCTACAGATACAGCTTTAATGACAAACTACAGCTTCTTTTGTCCAGTGGTTGTTAGTACTTATGTTACATCCAACTGCAGGATAAGACATACAATGAAAAGAAGTCTCCATCTCATCGACAAGCCTCATTTCAGTCCAGTTTATCAGAACATGACTTGTGAGAGTCGGCAGTAACTCCTCCACAACCATCTCACTGAGCACAGGGGCCCCTCAAGGATGTGTGCTCAGCCCGCTGCTCTTCACCCTGCTGACCCATGACTGTGTGCCCACCTACAGCACCAAACACATCATAGAATTCGCAGACGACACTACAGTGGTGGGCCTCATCTCCAACAACGATGAGGCCAACTACAGAAGGGAGACAAGCCGACTGGTCTAGTGGTGCAGCGACAACAACCTCTTCCTTAACGTGGGGAAAACCAAAGAGATCGTCGTGGACTTCAGGAGAGGCCGACAGCAGCACCTCCCACTGACCATCAATGGCGCTGCTGTGGAGAGGGTGAGCAGTACCAAGGTCCTGGGACTGCACATCTCTGATGACCTCTCCTGGACAAACAACACCGCATCGCTGGCCAAGAAGGCTCAAAAACGGCTCTACTTCCTCCGTAAACTGAAAAAAGCACAAGTCCCACCCCCCATCATGTTCTCCTTTTTACAGAGGCACCATCGAGAGCGTCCTCACTGGCTGCGTCGCTGTGTGGTTTGGCGGCTGTACTGCCTCATGCCAAAAGACTCTGCAGCGCATAGTGAACACAGCCAGCAAGATCATCGGTGTTCCTCTGCCCCCCCTCACAGACATTTTCCACACCCGCCTCACCAGCAGAGCCGTCAGCATCGCTGGTGACACCTCCCACCCCTGCCACTCCCTCTTCAGTCTCCTGCCTTCAGGGAAAAGGTACCGGAGCCACCGGGCCCGCTCCTCCAGACTGTTGAACAGCTTTTTCCATCAGGCTGTCAGGATGCTGAACTCCTCTCACTACCTCCCCCCTCTGCCCCCTGGACTTTGACTTTAACTAACACACGCACACACACACACACACACACACACACACACACACACACACACACACACACTACATACAATGACTCTACCTCAGCTGCTTTTTGCACATTAACCGGTTACTTAATCTTTTAGTTATTCTGAACACTGTCTGCACCTTAAATATCATTTGCACTATTACCTTCTCTCATTTTCATTGTACATTTTTAAACTGTCACTGAAATACCTGCACTGTGCACATAGATTGTTATTATAGATAGAACTGTATTTATTATATTTTATTGTATTTTTATATTTAAATCTTTAGATATTTAAAGAACTGGAAGAGAGAGAAACAGCATCTCGTTTTTCCTGAATGTCTGGTACACTCAGTGAAAATTGACAATAAAAACCTTTGAATCTTGAATCTTGATACAACAGTGCAACTTGCAGTGCTGTCGTCTTTCAGCTGAGGAATATGACATCCTAATTTTATCTGTTTAAGATACAACAAGTAGTATAACATATATTTAGCTCTTGATAATTTGCTAGCATGTGATTACAGATTGTTTGGGGTTGCCTTGGCTGGCTTTTGCCATAATGGCTTGAAATTGGGTCTCTTTATCAAGTTGCCCTGAAGCATTGATATTGAAGGCGTCAGCTGAAAAAGCCAGTACATTATGCAAAACATTCTAAACTAAAGATACCTGGAGAGTGTTTCCACTATCCCTCCATTTATCTGAAGAATAATGAGAGTGAGAGGCAGCATATTAAGTTCTCTGACATGTTTTATTTAGATCAGTTTAATGTGATTTGCTGTCATTGATCAAACATTGACGTTGCTGAGGTCAACCTGGATCACACAAAGCTTCTTTTGTCCAATTGTTCTTAGTACTTATGTTACATCCAACTGCAGGATAAGACAAACAATGAAAAAAAGTCTCCATCTCATTAACAAGCCTCCTTTCAGTCCAGTTTATCAGAACATGACTTGATACAACAGTGTAGCCTGTTGGTGCTTTTCTTGCATCATTTAATCACTGTCAAACCTTTTCTTCTTCTCTTTGTACTTATACCAGTGTTCAAAGAAACACATTCTGCCTTGCCATCTACCCTTGCCCTTGTGTGTTTACTTATTGACTACAAAGTTCACATTTGGTCATTTTTAAAGAAGCTAGTAAGGAAAGTAGCAATCCTTCAACATCAAGTTTGGTTTGGATTTCTGTGTTTTATTTGCAGCACCATAAGAACAGAACAGAAAAGATCAGATCTCCTTTTTAATAAGCTCTCCTGGCGCTGGTTGTTGAGACTGAAGACTTGGTAACGGAGCCACCAACACCACCATAACCACCGCCATATCCAAATCCACCACTGGAGCTGGTGTTTGCGTATCCTAGGGAAGAACAAATACAGTTATCATTAGGCCTCTGTCTGTCAGTGATGTCAATAGATTCAGTATCAGTTATGATGATGTTGATGATGTATAAGCTTTTAAACTTACCTCCAGAGCTCTGCTGGACATGGATGGTGGCTTTGGATCCTCCACTGGCCAATCTAAAGGTGGTGAAGCAGTGAGTTAGTCCTTGATTCATTCACAGTTGATACCAATACTGCAGCTATGAAACAACATGACATATTGAAGTTCATCCCACCTGCTCTCCTCTCCTTCCAGCAGCTTCCTGTAGGTGGCGATTTCAATGTCCAGGGCCAGCTTGACGTTCATCAGTTCCTGGTATTCACGTACCTGGCGGGCCATGTCTTGCTTGGCTCTCTGCAGAGCAGCTTCCAAGTCCCTGATGCGGAGCTTGGCATCTTTCACTGCCAGCTCACCGCGCCCCTCAGCTTCTGCGATCTGAGCCTCAAGGTTGGCTCTCTGTGGACATTATTTCACAGTTATAACTTCAGATCTGCTTATACTTTGAAGATTTCTCTCACTGAATCATCATCCATTCTTCACGTTTACCTGTCCCTTGACAGCATCAATCTCATTCTGAAGGCGGGCGATCATGCGGTTCAGCTCAGCCATCTCAACCTTGGTTGTGCGCAGGTCATCCCCGTACTGACCAGCAGAGGACTGCATCTCCTCATACTGTTTAGAAAAACACATCAAGGTGTTTTAGACGCATGATCCTGAAAGTCCTGAAAGAGACATTGGGGATGGATTTGTTCATTGCCTTTCTCTTACCTTCTGTTTGTACCAGCCCTCTGCATCAGCCTTGCTCTTGTTGGCGATGTCCTCATACTGAGCGCGCACTTCAGCCACAATAGAATCCATGTCCAAGTTACGGCTGTTGTCCATCTCCACGATGACGGAGGTGTCCTTGATCTGGCTTTGCAGCTCACGAAGCTCCTATACCAATGATTTTTGAACACCAGTTCATTATCAATGATCTATAGATGGCTGTAGTGTTAAGCAGTAGATCAAGTGAACATGACAGATACATACAGCATCATAGACGGCTCTGAGGAAGTTGATCTCATCCTGAAGAGCATCAACTCTTGCCTCCAGCTCTACCTTGAGAATGTAGGCAGCATCGACGTCCTGTAAATTCAATTTTGTGACAACACAATCAGCTGACAATATTGAGTACAAACTTAGGATAAAAAATACATCAGGTGTCATCCTCAAGCTTAACTCTGTTATTTTTAAATAACCTGGGCACATATGACATTTATCCAAACTGACTGACTAATGGTTTATAGCAGTGTTATAGCAGAGATGCCTGTGGGCTATAATGACTATAAAAGGCATTTTTTATTTTTGATCTTTGACTGGCTCAGATCACAATTTAATGCGTGTAATGACATTCAAAGACATGTGATGTCCTCTTCAACTAGCACTCCAAAAACAGTCTGATCATGCAGCAACAGAGACTACCTTGCAGACATTGCAGCCTGCAGGAGTTTGTAGTTGAAGCCAGCCATTGGAGCAACACAGAGAAGTTTAAACTGGTTATAAATCAGCACCTAACTTTTTTCTAAAGGCCCCTTGTAACAAAATCACCCTTAAATGTATTCATACCTTCTTCATCAGAACAAATTCATTCTCAGCAGATGCACGCTTGTTGATTTCATCTTCATACCTACAAGAACAAAAGGAAAGGCCTTAGTGCATCGACCTCCTCACCTCATCAGGTGTAAAACTCTTGACCATGTCATGCTGACACTTACTTCCTCCTAAAGTCCTCAACCACACCCTGCATGTTCTTCTGCTCTCCCTCCAGCTTGGCCTTCTCATTGCCGAGCCCCTCGAGCTGTCTGCGCAGGTTGGCGATGTAGGCCTCAAACATGCCATCGATGTTGGAGCGGGTGGTGGTCTGGTCCTGCAGGAGGCTCCATTTGGTCTCAAGCATCTTGTTCTGCTGCTCCAGGAAACGGACCTGGGGAAACACCAAATCAAGAGAGGTTGTCAGAGGCTGTTTGAAAAGTATTCTCTCTGTATATAGCATATACCAACAATAACCAGTCCATCTATGAAATGTGCAAATGACGTGCTTTGGACTCTTAAAAAGGATTTACTACATACTTATGTTTGACCTTTTCTCTTTTCAATAACAAATTAGGACAGGACTTATGAGAGCTAGATTTGAATGTTTACCAGGGAGGGCCTGCAGATTTGTAACACCATGATAATGAGAACCAAATGAGTATGTACCTAAGACACTGAGGAGTCACACAGAGCTCACAGAAACTAACCTTGTCGATGAAGGAGGCAAAGCGGTTGTTGAGGGTCTTGATCTGATCCTTCTCCTGGTTGCGGACGACATTGATGGTGGGGTCAATCTCCAGGTTGAGAGGAGCCAGCAGGCTCTTGTTTACCTGGACAGCTGTGATCGATGGAGCGATGTAACTGCCTCCTGCTTGGCCAGAGGAAAGTTCGTAGCCAGCTGAGCTTCCACTAGAAAAAGACATACCAGAACCAAGACCAGAAGAGGCACCAAAGCTGGTTCTTTTAACGGAGTAGCTGCTTCCTGGTCCTGCAAAGGAATTCCTGTTGCTGCCACTAGAGCTGCTGACTGAGTATGCCTTCCTCATCATCATGGTTGCAGTGGTAGAGGTTGTGGATTCTGAGCAGAGAACTGAAGATGTGCAAGCTTCCAAAGGGCCAAGTCCTTCTGAGTGTCTGACTGCAGACTCTGCCTGCTTTTATGGCTGAAGCTGGGTGGGGTCGCAGACCACTTAAACCTGTACTGTCACTTTCTGCTGTCCAGCCTCTCTCCCCCTTCTCTTACATACCTCTGTCTTGGAATGATACGTGGTCAATCTTGAAAAACAAGACAGGAGGTATTTTCAAAAGATAAGCCGTGCACACTGCACTAGCACAACTTAAAACCTGTATTTTATGTGTTCTTTACTCATTTTTAAAGGGAGTTCCCTTGAAGTTATTGTAGGATCTGCATTTGAGCATCCATCAGCCCTATTGGATTGACCACTCTTATCATTCCGAGACAGAGGTATGAAAGCTGAGGTGGAGAAATCATAAATACCACCCATAGGAAAAGAAATGTAGAGAGGAGATCTCAAAAGTGTTTCATTTCTGTCTCCTAGACAACAATGAGATCTGTTTGAAAGCAAAATGAGACTATAGCTTATGTCTCCTGTTTCTCATTCTTGCCTTCAGAAAAAAAGTTGTAAAAAGTCTCAGCTTAGTCTCCCTTTCAGTTCAAAAGGAGATCTGGTCCAAATCTGAAATGATTCTCAGGTATTTCTCAAGTGTTGTGACTCCTTTTGAGCTCAGGTGGAGAAATCAGGGAGCTCTCTCAATTGTCTCAATCTAACCTCATCCATTTGTTTTTGTCAGACTCAGTTTTTGGATCTCAAGTTGAGCTCAGATGGAGCAAAGAAAGAGCCTGAGCTCATCTTTTCATCAACATTTATAGTGCCCTGCAAAATTAACATTTCAATGTAATTGTCCACAAAGTTACAATTCTCATTAAAACATTTGAACCACTTCAAGATCAGATATTTAGATGTGAAATGATCTCTTCTTTGACTTCACAATATGGTCCTTCCTTTACAAGTCTGTTTGGAACAAAACAACTTCACAAAGATTTAGTGGATTTGAGAGAAATTGCAAAAGATAGAGATTTCATATCTCCAGGTATGACAGACCATTTATTTAAAATATGGGCCGCAAAAGGGCTGACCAGATTTATCCAGATTATTACAATTAAAGGGGTGGACTCTTTTGGGCACTGGTGGCCTAGCGGTCTAAGCGCCCCACATACAGAGGCTACAGTCCTTGTTGCAGGGGTCGCTGGTTTGATTCCTGGCCGGTCGACCATTTCCTGCATGTCTTCCCCCGCTCACTACTCCCCACATTTCCTGTCTCTCTTCAGCTGTCCTGTCAAATAAAGGCAAAAAGCCCAAAAATATATTTTTAAAAAACAGAAGAAAATGAGCCATTAATGAGATCTCTCATTTAAGTCTCAATTAAGACTCATGTCATGATCTCAACTATTTCTCCTAGTGAATTTTAGGAGAAACTAATGAGAACAATTTGAAACTTGAATGAAGCTGAAGTGAGAATCTCAATTTTGCCTCCAGAGACTTAGAAGAGGAAGCTTGAGCAGTAAATTTCCCCTCTTGGCAACATAAGTGCATCCTTGTAGGATGCACTTATGTTGGTATTTATGATGTTGTGTCTCACCCTTAGTACTTTGAAAAGGTTTGGTAACTCTTTTAGTGCGTACTGTGCAGTTGCTGCCTCATTTTGCTAAAATCCAGTGGGGGTGGGTGTAACGGAGTTAAAAATGCACTTCATGATTGAGCTGGTTTATATTAATATTTGTGAATGTTATCAAAATGATTTACTTTCATTTAACTTCCATAAAAGCTAGAAACCAGTTCTCGTGTCAGCTCCTGCCATGACCCAATCACATCTGTTACATTAGGCAACCCCAAACAATCTGTGATCACATGTGAGCAAATTATCAAGAGCTAAATATATATACATACACACACTAACTGTTCAGCATTCCTTTATTAAATTATAATTACTGGCTTATCACAGGCTAGCTTCTTTCTAGTCAGAGAATGTAATCATTGATTAATTTGATAATGTTTATGAAATAATTGTTTTTCATTTCCAACTTTATAAAAACAATTAAAACTTTGTATTCTCTTTGTTTATGAATGATATTGATTGTGAGTGTGATGACAGAAAGGACTCTTAGCGCTCTCTGAATGTCTTTTTTTTGAATATCATCTTGATTGTAATTCAGGTCAGTGTGTGATTTTTGTGAAGCTGTAGACCAGGGGTGTCAAACATACGGCCCGCGGGCCAAATCCGGCCCGCCAGAGGTTCCAATCTGGCCCACAGGACGACTTTGCAAAGTAAAAAAATTACAGAGAAGACATTAACTTTTCATTAATAGTAACTACTATTTCAAATTTGTTCTCTGGGGGTCACATACAATCAAACAGCTGACAGAAGGCACATGAACAGCGCTCCAGGATTTTTTTTCTCAAAGTGAGGAAAATTAATATTTGCATAATCTGGCGGAAATTCAGACTTTTTGGACCCCTGCATACAACACTGTCCAGCAAGCAAACCGTTCATGCAGGAGCTGAGGAGTCAACAATATTCAACTTTACCTTCTTCATTATGATAATCTCTGTTCTTTTGCTGTAAATATAACACTCTGTGTGTCAGTTGAATGGGAAACCTGTGTGTTTGGTGTGTTCACAGCAGGTTTCAGAGCTTAAATAATATCATATTTGGCCCCACTTTGAGACTCAATATGGTGAAAAATACAACAGCTGTTTTAGTAAAAAGATAGTTCATTAAATGTGAACATTTTCATGTTACTGATACCTTCTTGCACTAAAACAAACAGAACAATTTGGAATATTTGTTATTTATGTCCGGCCCACTTGAGATCAAATTGGGCTGTATGTGGCCCCTGAACTGAAATGAGTTTGACACCCCAGTTGTAGACAGTTGTCCACTTTGTTGAAAAAAGTGTTCATTTTCTTATATTTTCCTGTTTTGGTATGTAAAGATACTTTAAGCGTATAGCTAAAGGGTGCTCAAATGAAGATCCTACAATATCCTTAAGTGAACTCCCTAAAAATGAGTAAAGAACACATAAAATACAGGTTTTAAGTTGTTTCAGTGCAGTGTGCATGGCTTATCTTTTGAAAATACCTCCTGTCTTGTTTTTCAAGATTGACCACCATCATTCCAAGACAGAGGTATGTAAGAGAAGGTGGAGAGAGGCTGGACAGCAGAAAGTGACAGTACAGGTCCAAGTGGTCTGCGACCCCACCCAGCTTCAGCCATACAAGCAGGCAGAGTCTACAGTCAGACACTCAGAAGGACTTGGCCCTTTGGAAGCTTGCACATCTTCAGATCTCTGCTCAGAGTCCACAACCTCTACCACTGCAACCATGATGATGAGGAAGGCATACTCAGTCAGCAACTGGCAGGTCCTTTGCAGGTCTCATTTAAAAGAACCAGCTTTGGTACTGCTCCTGGTGTTGGTTCTGGTGTGTCTTTTTCAAGTGGAAGCTCAGCTGGCTATGAATTTTTCTCTGGCCAAGCAGCAGGCTATAATGTCAGTTTAATAGTATATACAGTTGTGCTCATAAGTTTACATACCCCGGCAGAATCTGTGATTTTTTTTTTGGGGCCATTTTTCAGAGAATATGAAAGATAAGAGAAAAACTTTGTTGTCACTCATGGTTAGTGGTTGGGTGAAGCAAATTATTATCTAACAACTGTGTTTACTCTTTTTGTATCATAATGACAACAGAAACTACCCAGGAAATCATACATTCTGCCAGGGTATGTATACTTATGAGCACAAGTGTATTTTATTTTGAAGGTGGTATTGTGAAAAGAGCAGGGACCAAAACTCCCTGACTTTATTATTTCAATCTTTTAAAATGACTGTAGCAATGCACAAGTGCACAAGAAGAGGTCACTGTTGCAGCTTCTTATATCCTGTTTTTATATTATTTTCATACATCAGATTTTTATTTTATTTTATTTTTTTGATATTCTCCTGGTTTTACTTGATTAATTTTATTGCAATGATTTTCTTCTTCCGATACTTCTCTGATTTTATTTCATTTATTTTATTGTAATTTTACGTTGATTTTATTCAATTCCGTTATATCATACTTTTATATTATTTTGTTTCTGATATTTATCTGATTTTATTTCATTTATTTTATTGTAATGATTTTACTTTGATTTTATTTCATTGATTTTATTCAATTCTATTATATCATACTTTTATATTATTTTGTTTCTGATATTTATCTGATTCTATTTTATTTTAACTTTACTTTGATTTTATTAAATTCTATTATATCATACTTTTATATATCTATTTTTCTGATATTTATCTGATTCTATTTCATTTAATTTATTGTAATTTTTCTTTGATTTTATTCATTCTATTATATCATATTTTTATATTTCTGATATTTATCTGATTTTATTTAATTTGTTTTATTGTAATGATTTTACTTTTATTTTATTGATTTTATTCAATTCTATTATACCATACTTTAATATTATTTTATGTTTCTGAAATGTATCTGATTTTATTTAATTTATTGTAATTTTACTTTGATTTTTTTCAATTCTATCATACTTGTATATTATTTTATGTTCCTGATATTTATCTGATTTTATTTCATTTATTTTATTGTAATGATTTTATTCAATTCTATTATATCATACTTTTATATTATTTTGTTTCTGAAAGTTATCTGATTTTATTTCATTTATTTTACTGTAATGATTTTATTCAATTCTATCACACTTTTATATTATTTTATGCTCCTGATATTTATCTGATTTTATTTCATTTATTAATTGTTCTGATTTTACTTTGATTTGATTGATTTGATCGTCATGATTTAGTTGCGTTCAAATTCTCGACCTATCTCTGCCGACAACAAAGCAACACAACAACAAGCAGTCATTACAAAAACTTTAATAGCATCTCCCTGTTTACAATACAACAAAATCATAGGAAAAACAACTCGGCGTGGTTTGTGTTAGCACACAAAGATACTCAGGAATTCCAGTCTTTCTAAATCTGCACAACAATGTCATTTCTGAACCGTGTTTGAAGATGTGTGTTTGACTGAGTGACCAAAATAATAATATTCACAATTTAACATCTGATAACATGTCTTAGAGTTGTGATGTGTGAACTGGGCTTGATTAGCAAAGTAATAATTATTCTGTTGTTAACTTTTCAAAATGCTTTTATTTATTTTGTTCATTTCAGCGCTGAAGCTGGGGCAGGGTTTCAGGTGTTATGGGGTTCACTTTAAAGACAAACTGGATTCTTCTTCTTCTTCTTGGAGCACATTCTGACATCGCAGACAAAGAAAAGTGAGGCCGGGGAGCAAACAAACACCGTGGTCAGATTCAGACTTTACTTTTTGCCTGACTTCTTGATACCGCTGCTTCCTGCAGGAAAAAGAGAAGAAGAGGAGACACAGTGAATTCAGCTGAGCAACAAAACCTCTGCTGTGATTACTCCATCAGGAAGAAGTCAGAATATTTGAATGGAGATCAGAGCTTAGAAAACAACATTTAATCTAGAAGACAGCTCAAGTCTCCCTCCAAAAATATGGTGATTAGGTAAAACAAGACTGTATTCATCTAAAACAGGGGGGGAAGTATGGTGAGTATAGTGAATAAAAAGAGATCAGCACTGGCCTCTTCACACGTGGACTGTCTTGTGTTTTTGGCAAATAACCTGTCAGGCCTAAGACCCTACATTGACAGTGGACTAAAAGAGCCTGACAATCAGTGACACTGGGATAAAATGCAGTTTTTCCTCTCTTTTTTATACAAACGCCAAGAATGTAAGTGGACTACTTTTTCGTTTTTAACTTTAAAAGGTGACATATTCTGCTCTTTTTCATCAACATATATTGGTCTAAGAGGTCCCCACAACATGTCTTTAAAGTTTATGCTCATAAAAACACTTTGAAATCAGATTCTGGTCTGCCTGTAAACCCCTCTTTTTCAGCCCTGCAGAGAACAGGCTATTTTCTGTGTCTGTGCCTTTAAATGAGAATGAGCTCCCTGACCATGCCTCCTCAGGAAGTGGATGTGGCCTCGGCTGTCCAGCACGTTGATCTAATGTTTACTTGTTGGCTGCTCACAGACCCGCGTTACTTCAACCCTCTGAATCTGATCCAGAATCTGATCCTGACGGAGAGGCGCCTGCAGCAGGACCTTTCTGAACCATTGGTCACAGATTTAGTGTTTCTTGTTGTTTTATTTGTCAGTATGTCGACGTGTGTCTTGGTACACAGCTACAATAACATGTAGCTATGTGGCTATGCTAACTAGCGCTAGCACTTTTCCATGAAAACTAAAAATCATCCACTAGATCTTCAAATCTGCAGACGTGGGGAGTCAAACCGACCTTTGTGTTTATTAAGACAGCCTACAACTAGCATGCCTCCCTCCTAAGCTCCTTGTTAGCACACGTGTGCAGGGAATGAAAAACGGAGGAGGGGTTGAGTTGTATTTTATACAGTCTATGGGCTGAACAAGCGCCGAGCTCTGACTTCCTGTTACAGACCGGATGGCGTTGTGACGTATGAAAAACACTGAAAACTGAAACGGCTGGTTTCAGCACACATTTACAGAAAGGTGGAGAAATCAGAACAGGGGCAGAATGGATTCTTTTCATTCTCGGGGGGGTTTGTAGACAGGGACACATATTTCAGGTAGAGAACCATTAAAAAGTCCATTTTGAATGATATGTCACCTTTAACTTCAATTAATGTTAATAATATTTGCTTCAATCACTGAATGAAGCCTGCCAGCGAGCGAGAGGTCTACGGTCTTCAAAGTGTTATAGTATAGACCATTAGGTCATTTACTTGTTTTGTAATGTGTAGGTATGTTTTAGGAATGTTAAATCTGAAATAAAAATACATATACAAGTAGTTATGTCTCCTTGTATTAGTTTGTCCACCTGTTATTGACATAATGTGCAAATATAGATATTCGAATGGTTCGAACCTATGTCTTTTTTTTAGAGGGAATATTTGAACGTCATTTTGGAGCAATTTTGACAGCCCTACACCACGGTAATGACTCTGGTCTCACCTAGAGGTCCTTTTCCAGAAGCTTTGGCCTTGAGTGCTTCCAAGGCTTTCTGTTCCTCCTTTTGCTTCTGCTTGAAAGCAACTTCATCCTGCAGACACAGAGAGATTTAACATTCAGTGAAAAAACAAAAACAAAACTCTTAGTGGTTTCACATCAGTTTTGTGTTCGCAAATAAATCTGAAACAGCCAACAAAAAATTTAAATGTATTGTGTCTCAATTTTTCACATCAGATATTCAGCTGATGTGAAGAAGCAGTCTTGGACTTTGGGAAACAGTGACAGAGAGTATTTATGTATTCCTTCAGGTAGTCAGAACTGTAGTGAAAATATATAAAACACACTACAAGAAAAAAACAAATACAAGATACATTTACAATGACTTTCTGTCTTTATGCTCCAAATAAATCCAATGTGAGTAATTCAACAGACATTTGTGTGAATGATAGATGTAATAATAAAGAGGCTTGTGAGTGAAAAACGATCTGTTCGATGGCTCATAATGTCACCCTGATAACGGCGAGACAGAAATCAATAAGATGTCTGCAGCCTTCAAATAGAAGCTGAAGGTCTCGTGACATCGCTGCAGGTCGCTGCTCTTCTTCTTCTTCTTCTTCTTCTTCTTCTTCTTCTTCTTCTTCTTCTTCTTCTTCTTCTATCTAATAGAAGAGATTAATCTGAGGTGTTAATTAGGGATGCAGAGGTTATCACAGGTGGACAAAGCCTGAGCTACAGGTATCATCCTCAGGTGTCAGACCTCAGATAGAGGAATCAAGACCCTGAAAAACCTCCATCATGCATCAGACTTCAGATAAAACCGGCTCCATGCTAGCAGGACCGCCGGACAGCTGGAGTCACGAGACCGAGACCCGATCCTCCTCCTCCTCCTCCTCCTCTCCTCATCCATGTTGTCTTTCTGGTCCTCTGAAAACCTCTGACCTGTTGACTCCAGGCCTGGCTCCGCTCATCATGACTTTGGTTTGTTGTTGTAGTTAAGTGAAATACGATCTGGTGATAACACAGAGTGTTTTATTCTGAAAATTAACCGGATGTTTTCATTTTGTTTTGGTGAAACCTGACTTCCTGTCCCGCTCCATCTGCTCTGTTGAGATTGGTAGAAAAAAAAATAGAAGTCTTGTGTATCTGATCCGGAGGACTCCAACCTGCCGGATCAGAGACGCAGCCGGAACGCAACGCAGCGGATCCAGTGGAAGATAACACATTGACTAGAATAGAAACCTATCAGATCTGGTGCTGTGACAGATCAGAGACAGACCGGACATGGATCTGGTGGAAGTCCTGTGTAACTCCGGCTCCTTCCCCACCAGTGATGTGGCATTCCACGTCCCAACAGCCAGTCTATGCTGCTGGGGATCAGCATGCCCCCATGCCTACCCCTGTGAGCAAACAGGTAACAGGCAGCTCGGTCGGGCTCGGTGTCTCTCTTCTAGGCCAGGTTGCTCTTTTCTCATTTGGCTGTTTCATGGAGGTTTTCTGAAGGTGCTGATTCTTGGAGAAGGCTTACATTAAATTTATTAAGAGAGCAGACGGGAACACTTACGTCATCCATTTCTTTTGACTGCTTCTTCGGTGCCTTCAGTGGTTTCTTTTTGCCTCCTGAGGACGATAAATAAAAACATTTAGTATCAGATCACTGCTCAAAGAGATGGACTAAAAAACTGAAGCCAATCTGCACTTCTCTGATAAATGTGTTTATTGTTTTTGTATATTGTAATATATATCGTTATCAAAAATGTTCTGGGAATATCGTGATATCATTTTGAGGCCGTATCGTCCACCCCTAGCATCATTTTATTTTTTTTTGCTTCAGCTCTGGAGAATAGCAAAGATTTAGTCCCATTAACATTAACCTGGGGGGACAGGGCCTTCTCTGTCGCTGCCCCCACCCTCTGGAACTCTCTCCCCCCAACGCCTCAGATTCTCTCCCTCACTCACCACATGTTTCCCTTGCCTTTTTGCACTGTTTTCCTTTGCTTTTCTATTGTACAATTCTTTTTCCTGTAAAGTGTCTTGGAGGAACTTTTAAAGCGCTTTTATAAATAACATTTATTATTAATTATTGACCAGTATTAAGTCATTAAGGTTACATTACAAAATACTAAAAGCAAGTTGTACACATATTAGGTATAAATGTATACTGAATACTAGGGATGACCACAATTAATCCATTATCGATTAATTGATTGTTAAGAAATTACTCGAACCACACATTTTTGTTATCAATTTTCAGTCAAACATCATGTGGTCTCATATTACACTCATCTATCAGGGAGGTGTTTTAAAGGTGACATATCATGCAAAATCGACTTTTTAATGGTTCTCTACCTGAAATATGTGTCCCTGTCTACAAACCCCCTGAAAATGAAAAGAATCCATTCTGCCCCTGTTCTGATTTCTCCACCTTTCTGTAAATGTGTGCTGAAACCAGCCGTTTCAGTTTTCAGTGTTTTTCATACGTCACAACGCCATCCGGTCTGTAACAGGAAGTCAGAGCTCGGAGCTTGTTCAGCCCATAGACTGTATAAAATACAACTCAACCCCTCCTCTGTTTTTCATTCCCTGCACACATGTGTGCTAACAAGGAGCTTAGGAGGGAGGCATGCTAGTTGTAGGCTGTCTTAATAAACACAAAGGTCGGTTTTACTCCCCACGTCTGCAGATTTGAAGATCTAGTGGATGATTTTTACTTATCATGGATAAGTGCTAGCGCTAGTTAGCATAGCTACATAGCTACATGTTCGTAGCTGTGTACCAAGACACACGTCGACATACTGATAAATAAAACAACAAGAAACACTAAATCTGTGACCAATCCTTCAGAAAGGTCCTGCTGCAGGCGCCTCTCCGTCAGGATCAGATTCAGAGGGTTGAAGAAACGTGATCTCTGAGCAGCCGTGTATATTCAGCCAACATGTAAACATTAGATCAAGGACAGCCGAGGGCACATCCACTTCCTGAGGGGGCGTGGTCAGAGAGAAAACAGAGTGTTCTGAGGAGGGCTGAAAAAGAGGGCTTTTCAGGCAGACCAAAATCTGATTTCAAAGTGTTTTTTTGAGCATAAACTTTAAAGACATGTTTTGGGGACCTCTTAGACCAATATATATTGATGAAAAAAGCGTGATATGTCACCTTTAAGATGGAAGCTTGGAGGCCATAAATAAATGGACCTTGGGCCATTGGCCCCCGGGCGCACTTTGGAGTTTAAAGCATGTTTGGATGTGAATCAGCTGTTAAAGGTGTTGCGCACAGCAGAGACGCTCAGCTGGCGGCTGCGGCTGTGCGTCAGGTCTCCACGTGCGCTTTTTAAAAGAGGATCAATACAAAACTGCTGCCAACAACAACACAGACACAAAGGTTGACAGCTTTAAACAGGATATTTCCCACCTTTGGATACAAAGGCAACAGACAGGTGGGAAATTCAGGTACGCTACGTTTACAGACCAGCAGCATCAGATCCGTCTGGGCTTTTTTTCAGCGGGACTGATTATGACCCGGTTGCGCTCCTGGCTGACACCTGACCGAATACACATGATTATTTTTCTCAATAAGAACGAGTAGACAGAAAACTGGACACTGTGAGTCTGAAGTATTTTTCTGTTAGTATTATGAGCCTTCACTTTATAAGATTATGTCCGCGGAGAATATTTTAATGAGCCTCATCGTTGATATTCTGCGTGTCAAACGTGTGCCCGTATTCAATCCCGTCAGTTAGATGCATTTTGTTGCTGTAGAAAATAAAATTTAGGGGACAAACGTTGTTTTTGACGTAAGAATAATATTTTTTTTTTTAACAATTAATCGATAATTGATCGTTAACATTTCCAAAAATCGATCACGGTAAATAATTAAAATGTACATCCCTACTGAATACATTATCCCTGTGGGTTACATCATGTGAATCCAGTGCATCAAAAAGCAGACTATCCAGCGACGGTCTCAAATTTACACTAAACACTGGACTGCTTTAACGTTACCTGGACGATGAATTTAACATTTAAAATCAACGTTTTTTGGTTTAAATATGTATTTTTGGAAGACAGATTAGCAGCCGAATATCTGGGACGATCACAGTGCTTCGTCATGGTCCATAAAAATCATCTTTCTTCTGCATTAACACGTAAAAACATCTAAAAACAGTGAATAATAAAGATTTGTGATGCAGTTTGGTGTAAAAAGAGAACGATCTCGAGCTCGCGCTTTCTGAAGCAGTTAGCTCATCCACGCAGCCAAACACGCTTCACTGAGCTTTATTCCCCTTCAAACACATTCTGTTAAAGATTATTGAGATTTTTAGATAACTATATAATGAAAATACATCTCACCTTCTCTTCCAGACATGTTTACAGCTCGTTAAAGTAGTTTAAAGGAGAGAAATGAATGTATTTTGCTGACAGTCGGTAAGCGTTCTGGTTCTAATCCGCGCTGGAAGGACCCCGTTAACCTCTGAACCGGAAGAGGTAGACCACGATGTGCCTGATCGAAAAATCACCCGGCTAGCTCCTTTGCTGTTTCATTTGACATTACAATGCTAACACTTTAGCTGGAAGATATGTGATCAGACTGACAACAACACTGAAGAAAAAGGATAAAGCTATTTTAATATCTCATTATATGAACGGAAGTATCGAAATATCCATCAAACTGTTAAAAGGTAAGGCTAATGCTAATGTAGCATCGTGAGGATAGTAGTGAATTAGCTGTTAAAGGACATCACAGTTAGCCTTAAAAAACATGTCAGAAATCACAATGTCAGTCACAATACTGACTCCATGCTGTGTTAACTTTACCTCCCTTAAGCCTAACTGATTATTTCATTTATCAATCAATATTCAACGTATTTGTTTGTAGTTTCTCTTTTAAGAGATGTGGATTGAGTAATCCCTCATCAGACTGTGTGCAAAGGTTGAAATTAGCTTCAGAAAGTTTTGTTCCTAGTATGTCTTATTCCTTTTTGCCTTTTGTTTTTCTCATTCAGGTGAAGCTTTTATTATTTTTTAATGTTTTAATTAGTTTTGTTGAGTTTTCTTTTTTTGGGGGACACTTTTTGGGGTGGAGACCAAAATGGAACAAAAACAGTATTTTGTATTATAAGTTAGATTTCATTATTATTATTTTTTTGTAAAGCTTTGTTTATTTCAGTTATCAAAAGTATTTTGACAATCTAGTTACTGTGATTTCATTAGTTTTTGTTTATAATAATAACCTTGGTATGTACAAATTATCATGTAGTACATGTTCTGTAGTCTATTACTTCATTACTATATGCATGTATGAAGTTTTCTTGAATATGATTACACATGTATACACCCATCAGCCATAACATCATTAACACCCAGCTAATATTGAGTAGGTCGCCCTCAGGTCAGGTCAGATAAGTTAAGATAAGTTAAACTTCATTGTGGACATAAGTGCAGTGCTGCTCACAAAAAATACATTCATTTAACATACCAACATACAATAACATGCCCACTGTCAAGATAAGAAACCATGTCAATGAGGCATACCAATGACACAACAATACCAATAATACAATAAATAACAATAAGATACCAATGTGGCAGTAAAAAAGCAATATCATATGAACATTAGTGCAGAGTAAGTGAACCCTCATACTCAAACAAGAGTTTGTTTGTTGAGTAGAGAGATGGAAGTAGGGAGGAAGGAGAGCTTGAAGCGGTTACTTTTATATCTGCTCGCTCTGAACCGTCTGCCAGAGGGCAATAATTCACATTCTGAATAAAGAACATGAGAAGAGTCCTTCAAGATTTGTTGTGCCTGATTGAGAACAGTCTTTTCAAAGATGGTTTGAAGAGACAGGTACTTTTTTATTACCAATCACTTTCATGGCACAGGACAGGACTAAAGCTTCCCTGACCTGACGAGACACTGACTCCACTAGCCCTCTGAAGGTGTGCTGTGGTAGCTGGCACCAAGACGATAGCAGCAGATCCTTGAGTTTGATTAAGATGTGGGGGCTTTGGAGGCCAAGTTACCAACATCAACTTGTTGTCATGTTCCTGAAACTTGTTTTAAACTTGGATTTCAGTGTATTGAGCAAAAATGTATATATATTATTTTTTAATCTTGTCCAGCTGTATGGCTTAAACTGTGTCAGATGCTATGAAAAGTTAAACTATGGTAGAGCCTCAAAACGTGTGCATCTGCAGCTCTCATAATAATCAAACAATCACATAATAACTTTTCACTGTTGTTGTCACAGATGCCTGTTCCAGTGTTGGATCTTTATCAGTCCTGAAAGTGAAGCTCTGACAGTTTTCAACTTGGACTCCAGACTGCTGACCTCAAAATGAGGTAAGTCCGCCCCCTGTCCCCGGTCCCTGAGCCTTTTCAGGTTAATGCAATGAAACATTGTAAACAGTGTCTTTACCTCGTCAGGTACAGAGGAGCTCAGATCTGTCTCTGGGCTCGTGGCTCGCGCTGCCTGTCCCGACACACCTGGCCTTGCAGAATCTCTCTGGTGCGAACCTATAGTGCTCAGCATCAGCCCGGTTCACCTAATCCCACCGACCCGGTTTCTCCTGAAGGGAAGGGTGGAGCTGAGGTGGTGAAGGAGCGGGCTCTGGCTGCCCTGAAGGTACAGACGACTCCTCTTTTTGCTGGTTTTCAAACATCCAATCTTAAAGACGATAAAGTCTAACCACACGTTCCTCTCTCCTCCATCTCTTCATTCTCCAGTATGCCGGTGAGGTGGGTCAGCAGTGGGGTCAGAGGTCAGCTCAGACCGCCACTGCTACAGTCAACTACTGGTGGCAGAGGTACGAGGAGTTTGTCGGGCTCAATGAGGTCCGTGTGGCCCAGACCAAAGTCACAGAGGTGAGCAAACACAGGACATCATGAATGATGAGCTGCAGACTCTGAGTTCTTTAATTCTCAGACGTGTGTGTTTCTTGCAGGCTGAGGCAGCTTTCATGGTGGCCAGAGGGATGGTACGAGAGGCTCATACCAGCCTGGAGGCTCTGCAGGTCAAGCTGAAGGAGGTCAGAGACCGGCTGGACCGGGTCTCAAGGGAGGAGGCTCACTACCTGGAGCTGGCCACACAGGAGCACAAACTGCTGCAGGTCAGCTGACACTGATATTAATGTGAAAACACAGAGTGAAGGGAAATGCAAGTACAGGGATTTACAGGGATCAGATGGTTGAAGATGTTTGTTCTGTCTCTCTCACAGGAGGAGCGTCGTTTCCGGACAGCGTATGAGAACGCAGAGGGTTCAGAGAGGGAGAAGTTCGCCTTGTTCTCAGCGGGCGTCAGAGAGAGCCATGAGAAGGAGAGGACGAGGGCAGAACGCACCAAAAACTGGTCCGTTATCGGCTCTGTCCTCGGGGCTCTGATCGGGGTCATGGGATCAACATACATCAACCGGGTCCGCCTTCAGGTGAGGAAATGTAGCACAAAGATTTGACCTGAAGGTGTTGTTTTTATTTGGCTGCATGTTTTATCTACATCCTGGACTTCTTTCCCCTCTGCAGGAGCTGAAGAGTCTGCTGCTGGAAGCCCAGAAAGGTCCAGAGAGTCTGCAGGAAGCCCTCAAAGTCCAGGCTGGAAACCACCGCTCCCAGCAGGACGAGCTCCGTACGCTCATCGACAGCCTCAGACTCGCTCTCACAGACGCCCTCGCTCAGAGAGACATCCTCCTGCAGGATAGGGCAGATCAGACCTCAAGCTCACCCTCTGTGCCTCTGTCGGCGTTAAGAGACCTCCACACAGGCAGCAAGAAGACCGAGTCCCTCCTGGAGTCTCTGCCGCCACAGCTGGGACACCTGGAGCAGGGACTGGTGAGAGTGGAGGCGGATTTATCGATGGTGAAGAGGCTGCTGGAGACCAGACCGCACCCTGAAGTACAGGCTGAGAAACAGGCTGAACAACAGGCTGTGCAGCTGCAGCCTGCAGCTCCACCTGCAGCAGAGAGAGGGGACCAGCTGGAGTCTGAGGCTGTGATTCAGAGTCTGGAGGAGACAAAGAGGACACTGGGAGAAGGAATCAGGACAAACACACTTTATAACGCCGTGTTTACTTACACAGCCACCGCCATCACCATCAGTGCTGTGTACATGCTGCTCAGAGGAGCCGGGTAGACCTGATACCTCAGACCTCACTTTGTTCACGTGCACTAAGTCGACTTATCATAATAATAATAATAAAGTAGGAGAGAGTTAAACTCTTACAGGGTGAGAGGTGACAAAGTTTCTGTGTTTAACTTGATCCTGATCTGAGCTCACTGATCTCCTGAAGCCATGAGACGTGTTCCTTCCTCATTAGTATTCCTGATTCTGTGATCTGAAGAAGGGACTTTGCTGCTGATTCCAATCATGCTGCTTTTAGCTACAAGCTGTCCTAGATATTTTTATAATGAGCTTAAAACAAACAAAATGAAAGGTTTGTTTGATTCATAACCAAACTAAACACTGGAGTGCAGCACGGATGGAAAGACTTTAGGGTCAGGTAACCTTGGAGCTGCCTTTGTTAAAGGTGACATATCATGCAAAATGGACTTTTTAATGGTTCTCTACCTGAAATATGTGTCCCTGTCTACAAACCCCCCCGAGAATGAAAAAAATCCATTCTGCCCCTGTTCTGATTTCTCCACCTTTCTGTAAATGTGTGCTGAAACCAGCCGTTTCAGACTTCCGTGTTTTGTTACGTAACAACAATATCCGGTGGGAGTCAGAGCTCGGAGCTTGTTCAGCCCATAGACTGTATAAAATAATACTGAATCCCCTCCTCTGTTTTTCATTCCCTGCACACATGTGTGCTAACAAGGAGCTTAGGAGGGAGGCATGCTAGTTGTAGGCTGTCTTAATAAACACAAAGGTCGGTTTTACTCCCCACGTCTGCAGATTTGAAGATCTAGTGGATGATTTTTATTTATCATGGAAAAGTGTTAGCGCTAGTTAGCATAGCTACATAGCTACATGTTCGTAGCTGTGTACCAAGACACACGTCGACATACTGACAAATAAAACAACAAGAAACACTAAATCTGTGACCAATCCTTCAGAAAGGTCCTGCTGCAGGCGCCTCTCCATCAGGATCAGATTCTGGATCAGATTCAGAGGGTTGAAGTAACGCGGGTCTGTGAGCAGCCGTGTATATTCAGCCAACATGTAAACATTAGATCAACGTGCTGGAGAGCCGAGGCACATTCACTTCCTGAGGGGGCGTGGTCAGAGGGAAAACAGAGTGTTCTGAGGAGGACTGAAGAAGAGGGCTTTTCAGGCAGACCAAAATCTGATTTCAAAGTGTTTTTTTGAGCATAAACTTTAAAGACATGTTTTGGGGACCTCTTAGACCAATATATATTGATGAAAGAAGCGTGATATGTCACCTTTAAATAGACACACATGATAAGGCGTTAAACGACCTGAGGATCTTTACCCCTGAACTATGTGCGTTTTGACCGGTGGACCCAGGGTCTAAATTTAGTTCAGGGGTAGTTAATCTCCCCCCTAAAAATCCCCTGCTAGGGGGGTAGTACTTTTCAAAAGTCCCGGGGCTTTCTGCAGCAAGATTATAAGAAGGTAAAGGAGGACCAGCAAGTGGTTGGACCGCCTGGACGCCCTTCTCAGACAGCGGCCATCCAATTCCTTAAGTTTTGTTAAAGTACACCGGTGATGTGTGACCTCTGCAAGTGGAGCTTTCCTTTGCGCCTTTCTTAGCAGGAGCAAGGAACACATTTCCTCTCATGTGAAAGCAGCTTCATCAAGTCTTGCTGATCAACATTTTATGATGTAAAATATCTTTAACTAACAATCCTAAAACAGAATAAGATCCAACCCTTTTAAGTTTTAAAGTCTACATCGGTGTGAATTCATGATATAAACACAGAGAAAATCAGCAAATCCACGCAGTCAAGAAGCAGACGGCGTGAACTGTTTGAACTTGAACATTGAATTCAATGTTTTTAGAGAACTATCAGTCATCTTTAACCAGCTCAGGTCTGTCAGTACTCTGTAGCATCATCTTACCGTGTGCAGAACAAAGCGTCATTCCTGCAGGACTCAGAGTTCCTGACAGTTCTGAGTCTGGAGAGCAGCTTTAATAAGGGCCAACAATAATCTGTAGCTTGTGTTTTTTGCACTCAGCAGCTAGAAGCCGTGGACAAAATGTAGTTATCTGTCATCTGTTTCAAACACAATGCGTTGTACTGGGTTAGTCCAGCTTGATTCAGCCTTTATAGTAGTAGCACCGACCAGCTGAAGGACCACTTCCTCACATCTGTTATCCCACCTCAGTCACATAATTCTCACATAAAGATCCAGCTGTGTTTTCTTTTGTTGCTGTAAATGTAAACAGAGTATATGATGTGTTGATTATTTACAATAGATGGTTTATTTTCTACTATAAAGCGTGAGTGGAGCCTTAATAAGTCAGATTGAACTGTGATTATTTTTTAATTAATGCAGGAAGACTTTTTTTTTTAAACTGACTAAATGAAACTGATCAATAAAAGTGATGATCTGCTTTATCCCTGAATCACATCTTTCCTTCATCATGTTGTTGATTGTTTGTTTGAGTTCAATGATCACTGGATTAAACCGTTTAATTCAAACTGCATAAGAGAGTTTTTATAAGAGTCATTCAATCATTCACAATCACTCTCTGCTGCTTTTGCTTTACAACTTTGCTGAACATGATCTCCCCCTAAAGTTACTGCTTCTGGTTCATGCTTTACATTCTTATTACAAACTTTATAATTCAATCAGATAAATACCAAAAAAAATCATAAAATAATTGAAATAAAACCAATACAATTACATTTTTTGGTATGTATCTGATTACCATTTTTTTAAATTAAATCATTACAATAAAATCAAGGCAAGGCAAGGCAGCTTCATTTGTATAGTGCATTTCATACACGAGGGCAACTCAATGTGCTTTACATTAAAACATTAAAAGCATTGGAGACATTCAGACAAGCATAAAATAACACAATTAAAATGACAAATATGATAAAACAGAAAAGAAAAATATATTAAAAATTACATTAAAATTTTAATTTAAAGTGGGTTAAAATAATCTAAGATAGGAAGGCAGTGGTAAATAAAAAGGTCTTAGTCTTTGATTTAAAAGAGGTGAGAGTTGGAGCAGACCTGCAGCTTTCAGGGAGTGTGTTCCAGATATGTGGAGCATAATGACTAAACGCTGCTTCACCATGTTTCCTTCTGACTCTAGGGACTGAAAGCAGACCAGTACCTGAGGACCTCAGAGGTCGAGGTGGTTCATAAAGTAGTAGCAGATCAGCCTAAACCATTCAGGTCTTTATAAACCATCAGCAGGATTTTAAAGTCTATTCTCTGACAGACAGGAAGCCAGTGTAGAGATCTAAGAACTGGAGGGATGTGGTCTACGTTCTTGGTCCTTGTTAGGACTCGAGCAGCAGCATTCTGTATGAGCTGCAGTCGTCTGATGGACTTTTTAGGGAGTCCTGTAAAGACCCCGTTACAGTAGTCTAGTCTGCTAAAGATAAATGCATGGAGGAGTTTTTCTGCATCCTGCTGAGACATAAGTCCTTTAATCCTTGATATACAAGACAATTAAATCATAAAACTATCAGAAATTAAAATTAAATAATTACTATGAAATAAAAAAAATAGATTTAAAAATAAAAAAAACAAATTTATTACAATTGAATCAATACGATTCAATCAGATAAATAAAAAATAAAATAAAAGGAAATACAAACAATTTAATTTTGGGGGGGTATTTATCTGATTTAGATTAATACCTTTTTTTTCAAAATGAAATCATTACAATAAATCAAATCAATTAAATCAGAAAAATAAAATAAAATAAAATAATTACATAAAATCAATAAATTAAAAAAGATAAATACAAAACAATGAAAAATGAAATCATTACAATAAAATCAATAAAACTGAATTCAATAAAAAAAAAATCCAATAAGATAAATTGAAATAAAATAAATAAAAATATAGCAGTCCAAGGCTAAGAGGAAATTGCTCCAGTTTAAAAGACAGATTAAAAATGTAAGTCTTACATTTCCTTTTTTAGACAAAACAAAATTCTTATTTAAGAGCCTGGAAACATCAACTATTTAACATTTTACACAAAACTTATTTGACTTATTCTATCAATTTGACTGCAGATGTAAAACAGTTGGAGCATGAAGGCAGATTGAGAGTTTCCAACCAGCAGGGGGCAGCAGCTGAACGTGTTAGAGATGAAAGCAGCAGCCTTTTTTCACATTGTCATCATGAGCCAGCTGGATTGTAGTGTTTGACTGTCTGCAGAGGTCAGGACAAGATGCTGCCGTGACTCGACTGTTCATATGCAAATGAATGTCAGACAGTAGAGCAGATCTAAACCCAAGTACCTTTTTATTTCAGGGACATTTTCAAATGAAAAGTGTTGGCTGATAGAGGAGGAAACACATTTTCTCACAATTCAAAAACATAATTTAGTGTTTCTTTCAGTTCAACTCCTTAACAGAAAACTTGGACTGAGAGATTCAGAGTTTAAAATAAGTTCCTCTGTGTTTAAGATCACGTGTTTCAGGTGAAGATTTTATCTCTATTTGACTGTTAAAGCATGATATGAAAATTATATTCAAATTGTCCATATTTTATCAAAAATGTCACATTAGGGCATGACTGGGACACATGACAGTGACACCTTCGTATCTTAAAGAGCTCATATTACCCCTCTAGAACACTACGCTCCCAACATGCAGGCCTGCTGGTCGTACCTAAAGTCTCTAAAAGTAGTATGGGAGGTCGAGCCTTCAGTTATCAGGCCCCTCTCCTTTGGAATCATCTACCAGTCAGGGTCCGGGAGGCAGACACCCTCTCTACTTTTAAGAGTAGGCTTCAAACTTTCCTTTTTGTTAAAGCTTATAGTTAGAGCTGGATCAGGCTTGGACCAGGTCTTAGTTATGCTGCTATAGGCTTAGACTGACACACTGGGATCCTGTCTTTCCCTCTCTCTCCTCTCTCTGTCTGTCTCTCACTTTAACTCTTCCTGTCCCATTAAAGTTACTAACCATAGACCTTTCTGGAGTCCCTGAGCTCCCTTGTCTTGTAGGTTCCTCTGGATCTCTGCTGTAGATTCCTTTTTTGGGGTCTGTTATTCATCCTTTCTTTCTTTCTTTCTTTCTTTCTATCTTTCTTTCTTTCTTTCTTTCTTTCTCTCAATCATTCTTTCTTTTTACCTTACTTTCTGTCCTTCTTTCTTTTCTTTACTTCTTTCTTTTTTCTTCTTCCTTTCTTTCTTTCCATGTTTCTTATTCCTTTGTGTGTCCCTTTCTTATCCCGTCCTTTCCATCTGTCATTCTTTCACCATTTATTCTACTCTTTTTCTTTCTCCTGGTCTCCCTCCCCCTGTCTGTCTTTCTTTCTTTCTTTCTTTCTTTCTTTCTTTCTTTCTTTCTTTCTTTCTTTCTTTCTTTCACTCTATCATCCTTTCTTTCTTTCTTTCTTTCTTTCTTTCTTTCTTTCTCTCTCTCTATCATCCTTTCTTTCTTTCTTTCTTTTCTTCTTTCTTTTTATTTCTTTCTTTCTTGTTACTTCCTTAAGTTTCTTTCTTTCTTTCTTTCTTTCTTTCTTTCTTTCTTTCTTTCTTTCTTTCTTTCTTTCTTTCTTTCTTTCTTTCTTTCTTCATCCTTTACGTCTCCTTTTCTTATCCCGTCCTTTCCTTCTTTCATTCTTTCACCATTCCTTCTCCCTCTTTTCTTTTTCTGGTCTCCCTCTCTTCTC